>NW_011494867.1:3826415-3831836 GCF_000754665.1 Bison bison bison
ACAGTCCACGAGGTCCCAAAGAGTTGGAAACGACTGAGCGACTCACACTTTTACTTTGTTTCTTTCCATGGGAGACCCTGAGCCAGAGCCAGCTAAAGTGCTTCTGGATTCTCAACTTCAGGAAATGTTAGTGAATGGTGTTAAGCTATTAGTGAATGGTTTTAATGGCTTCCCTCCTGGCTGAGTCCTTAAAGAATGTGCCTGCAATGCAGAAGACCTGGGTTCCATCCCTGGGTCAGGAAGATCCTCTCAAGAGGTAATCAGGCTTCCCTGGTGACTCAAGTGGTAAAGAATCTTCCTGCAATGCAGGAGACCTGGGTTTGATCCTTGGATTGGGAAGATGCCCTGGAGAAGGGAATGGCTACATATTCCAGCATTCTTGCTGGAGAATTCCATGGACAGAGGAGCCTGGCGGGCTACAGTCCTTGGGGTTGCAAGAGTCGGACGCTACTGAGCCATTTCCACTTTACACTTTAAACTGCTGAGTTTGAAGGTAATTTGGCTAAGCATGACTAGGCAGCTAATACAATTCCCACCACATAGAATAATACCTGATATATATGAAAGATTTTCAATAAAGGAGACTTAATATATTTAATATATAAATAAATGGAGTGTTACTTTTTATACTAGGGACTTTAAAACTTAAACAAATATATAAGCCTTTATTTAGAACTCAAATTAGGGTTTTTTATGTTTCAGCTAATTTTTAAAATTAATTTTTATTGGTATATGGCTGCATTACAATGTGTATTAGTTTCTACTGTTCAGCAAATTGAATCAGCTATGTGTATCTGCTCTTTTTTGGATTTATTTCCCATTTCGGTCACTACAGAGACCTGAGTAGTGTTCTCTGTGCTATAAAGTATGGTCTCCTTTGTTGTCAATTTTATACATATTTTCAATAGTGTATACATGGCAATCCTGATCTCCCAATTCTTGTCCCCTGTCTGCCTTGATATCCATGTTTATTTTCCATGTCTGTGTCTGTCTTTGCAGATAAGTTCATTTATACCATGTTTTTAGAGTCCGCATTTATATGATCTTTGTTTTTTCTGACTCACATCGCTCTGTATGACAGTCTCTAGGTCCATCCACAGCTCTGCAGATGACCCAATTTCTTTTTATGGCTGAATAATAATCCGTTATATGCATGTACCACATCTTGTTTAGCCATTCCTCTGTTGAGAAATGGTTGCTTCCATGTCTATGTCCTGGCTAGTGTTAAGTAATGCTGCAGTGAACATTGGGGTGCATGTGTCTTTTTGATTATGGTTTTCTCTGGGTCTATGTCCATTAGTGGGGTTGCTAGGTTATATGGTAGTTCTATTTTTAGTTTTTTAAGGTACCTCTATACTGTTCTTCAAAGTGATTGTGTCAATTTACATTCCTACCAACAGTGTGGAAGGGTTCCCTTTTCTCCAAACCCTGTCTGGCATTCTCTACAAACCCTACTTGTTTGTAGATTTTTTGATGACAGCCATTCTGGCTGGTGTGAGGTGATGCCTTATTATAGTTTTGATCTGAATTTGTCTAATAGTAATGTTGAGCATCTTTTCATGTGTTTGGCCATTGTATGTCTTCTTTGAGAAATGTCTATTAATCTTCCACCCATTTTTTGATTGAATTGTTTTGTTTTTTATTGAACTGCATGAGCTGTTTGTTTATTTGGAGTTTTGTCTGTTGCTTCATTTGCAAATATTTTCTCCATTTCCAAGGGTTGTCTTTTCATCTTGTTTATGGTTTCTTTTGCTGTGCAGAAGCTTTGAAGTTTAATTAGGTCCCATTTGTTTATTTTTGTTTTTATTTTCATTACCTGGGTCAGGAAGACCCCCTGAAGTAGGAAATATTGGCAACCCACTTCAGTATTCTTGCCTGGAAAATTCCATGGACAGAGGAACCTGGCAGGCTACAGTCCATGGGGTTGCAAAGAGTAAGACAAGACTGAACATGCATGCACAGGCAAAAAGTTCCTGCTGTGATTTATGTCAGAGTGTCTTTTCCTATATTTTTCTCTTAAGTTTTATAGTGTCTGATCTTACATTTAGGTCTTTAATCCATTTTGAGTTTATTTTTGTGTATGGTGTTAGAGCAGAGAAGGCAATGGCACCCCACTCCAGTACTCTTGCCTGGAAAATCCCATGGATGAAGGAGCCTGGAAGGCTGCAGTCCATGGGGTCGCTGAGGGTCGGACACGACTGAGCGACTTCCCTTTCACTTTTCACTTTCATGCATTGGAGAAGGAAATGGCAACCCATTCCAGTGTTCTTGCCTGGAGAATCCCAGGGACAGGGGAGCCTGGTGGGCTGCTGTCTATGGGGTCGCACAGAGTCGGACACGACTGAAATAACTTAGTAATAGTAGTATGGTGTTAGAGAGTATGTTTTAATTTTATTCTTTTACTTGTATTTGTCCAGTTTTCACAGCACCAATTATTGAAGAGACTGTCTTTTCTCCATTGTTTGTTCTCGCCTCCTTTGTCATAGATGAGGTGACCATAGGTGCTTTGGTTTATCTCTAGGTTTTCTATCCTGTTTCATTGATCTGTATTTCTGTTTTTATGCCAATACTATACTGTCTTGTTTACTGTAGTTTTGTAGTTTAGCCCGAAGTCAAGGAGCCTGATTCCTCCATCCAGCTCCATTTTTCTTTCTGAAGATTGCTTTGACTATTCTGGGTCTTTTGTGTTTCCATACAAATGGTAGAATGTTTTGTTCTAATTCTGTGAAAAGTGCCATTGGTAATTTGATAGGGATTGCATTGACTCTGTAGATTGCCATGGGTAATGTAGTCATTTTCACAATATTGATTCTTCCCATCCAATAATATGATATATCTCTCTGCTTGATTTCTTTCATCAATAGCTTATAGTTTTCTGAGTACAAGTTTTTTCCCTCCTTAGGTACCTTTACTCATAGGTATTTTATTCTTTTTGTTGCTACGGTAAATGGAATATTTGTGTATCAATTTTGTATCCTGCAGCTTTACTAAATCCATTGATTAGCTACAGTAATTTTCTGATGGCATCTTTAGGATTTTCTATATATCAAAGGAGGTTTAAATACTTTTAAAATATGAATTTGGCATTATCAGTACACTAGTTACTTACTCAGAAGTACGTCCCTGACATTTAAATATCAATGTTGGCTGCAGATTAAGATTTAATTTTGGCAGTTGGCTCCATTTTATATAAAGGCTATGATTTTTGTTTGTTTTATTCTCCAGAAACAAAATTAGGAAAAAATATTACAGGAATGTTGATTTTTTAAAGCAAAATTCCTACATAAACATGTAAAAATAATCAGGAAACTTAATTTTTAAAAAGCTCTCTCTAAAGTTTTATTTATATGCAAAAGCTGCTTGTTATGAGGATATATAGGATTACAGTGGATAAGTATTGATGAACCCTTTAATTTTTTAAAAGGTATTATTTTCTTAGACCAGTTCAAGACAGTGAAGCTGAGGAGAAAATATAGAAATGTTCCCTATAATTCCCACCCTCCCCCTGCATAGCATCCCCCATAGTCAACATCCCCCACTAGGATGGTCCACTTGATGGTTCATATGATGGTTCATCATATTCATGATGAAAACTATTGACATCATCATTGTTTAAAGCATATAGTTTACGTTAGGGTTCATTCTTGGTATTGTATGTTCTATGGATTTGGTCAAATGTATGAAGACATGTGTCCATCATTATGGTAACATGTAGAGTATTTTCACTGCCTGAGAATCTTCTGTGCTCTGCCTGTTCATTCCTCTCCGGTGCTCAACCCCTGCCCATCATTGATTTTTATACCGTCTCCATAGTTGTGCCTTTTCCAGAATGCCATCTAGTGGGAATCACATAGTAACTAAGTCTTTTCATACCAGCTTCTTTCACTTAGAAATATGCATTTAAGATTCCCCCATGTCAGATAGATATAAAGAATATCATGTTCATTGAACACATCAAATAAAGATGAATATATGTGGGATCTAAAAATAATAAAAATGAATCTATATACGAAACAGAAACAGACTCACAGACATGGGAAACAAATTTAAGGTTACCAAAGGGTAGAGGGAGATGAGGAGGGACAAATAAGGACTGTGGGAGTAACAGATACAAACTACTATACATAAAATAAACAATAAGGATCTACTATATAGCACAGCGGTGCTACAGGACTCAGCAGTGGCTACAGGACTGGAAAAGGTCAGTTTTCATTCCAGTCCCAAAGAAAGGCAATGCCAAAGAATGCTCAAACTACTGCACAATTGCACTCATCTCACACACTAGCAAAGTAATGCTCAAAATTCTGCAAGCCAGGCTTCAGCAATACATGAACCATGAACTTCCAGATGTTCAAGCTGGTTTTAGAAAAGACAGAGGAACCAGAGATCAAATTGCCAACATCCACTGGGATCATGGAAAAAGCAAGAGAGTTCCAGAAAAACATCGATTTTTGCTTTATTGACTATGCCAAAGCCTTTGACTGTGTGGATCACAATAAACTGTGGAGAATTCTGAAAGAGATGGGAATACTAGACCACCTGACCTGCCTCTTGAGAAACCTATATGCAGGTCAGGAAGCAACAGTTAGAACTGGACATGGAAAAACAGACTGGTTCCAAATAGGAAATAGAGTACATCAAGGCTGTGTATTGTTACCCTGTTTATTTAACTTATATGCAGAGTACATCATGAGAAACCCTGAGCTGGAAGAACCACAAGCTGGAATCAAGATTGCCAGGAGAAATATCAATAACCTCAGATATGCAGATGACACCACCCTTATGGCAGAAAGTGAAGAGGAACTAAAAAGCCTCTTGATGAAAGTGAAAGAGGAGAGTGAAAAAACTGGCTTAAAGCTCAACATTCAGAAAACGAAGATCATGGCATCTGGTCCCATCACTTCATGGGAAATACATGGGGAAACAGTGGAAACCGTGTCAGACTATTTTTTGGGGCTCCAAAATCACTGCAGATGGTGACTGCAGCCATGAAATTAAAAGACGCTTACTCCTTGGAAGAAAAGTTGTGACCAACCTAGATGGCATATTCAAAAGCAGAGACATTACTTTGCCAACAAAGGTCCATCTAGTCAAGGCTATGGTTTTTCCAGTGGTCATGTATGGATGTGATTTGGACTGTGAAGAAGGCTGAGTGCCGAAGAATTGATGCTTTTGAACTGTGGTGTTGGAGAAGACTCTTGAGAGTCCCTTGGACTGCAAGGAGATCCAACCAGTCCATCCTAAAGGAGACCAGTCCTGGGTGTTCATCGGAAGGACTGATGCTGAAGCTGAAACTCCAATACTTTGGCTACCTCATGTGAAGAGTTGACTCACTAGAAAAGACCCTGATGCTGGGAAGGATTTGGGGCAGGAGGAGAAGGGGACGACAGAAGATGAGATGGCTGGATGGCATCACCGCTG
>NW_011494867.1:3831936-3834529 GCF_000754665.1 Bison bison bison
GGAGATCCAACCAGTCCATCCTAAAGGAGACCAGTCCTGGGTGTTCATCGGAAGGACTGATGCTGAAGCTGAAACTCCAATACTTTGGCTACCTCATGTGAAGAGTTGACTCGCTAGAAAAGACCCTGATGCTGGGAAGGATTTGGGGTAGGAGGAGAAGGGGACGACAGAAGATGAGATGGCTGGATGGCATCACCGACTCAATGGACGTGACTTTGGGTAAACTCTGGGAGTTGGTGATGGACAGGGAGGCCTGGCGTGGTGCGATTCATGGGGTCACAAAGAGTCGGACACTCACTCAGTGAGTGAGTGAACTGAACTGAACTTGCATAGATTTATAGCTCATTTCTTTTTAGTGCTGAATAGTAGTTCATTGCTTATTTATCCACTATTAAAGGATGTCTTAGTTACTTCCAAGTTGATGCGATTATGGATGAAGTTGTTGTAAACATCCATGTGAAAAGTTTTGAGTGAACATATGTTTTTACTTCCTTCAGGAAAATATCAAGAAGTGTGATTGCTGGATCATGTTTCAAGAGTATGTTTAGTTTTTTATTTAATTTTTCTTTTATATTGGAATATAGTTGGTTTACAATACTGTATTAATTTTAGGTGTACAGCAAGGTAATTTAGTTATGCATATGCATATATCCATTCTTTCAGTTTCTTTTTTCCCACATAGGTTATTATTGAATACTGAGTAGAATTCTCCGTGCTATACAGTAGGTCCTTGTTGGTTATTTACTTTATATATAGTAATGTATATATGTAAATCCCAAGCTCCTAATTTGTCCCTCCTTTCCCCTTTGGTAACCTAGTTTGGTTTCTAAGTCTGTGAGTCTATTTCTGTTTTTATAAATAAGTTCATTTGTATCAGGTTTTTTTAGATTCCATATATAAGTGGTGTCATATATGTCTTTCTCTGTATGACTTACTTCACTCAGTATGCCAGTCTCGAGGATCGCCCATGTTGCTGCAAATGGCACTCTTTCACTCTTATATGGCTGAGTAATATTCTATTGTATATATCTACCACATCTTCTTTATCCATCCCTCTGTAGGTGCATATTTAGGTTGCTTCCACGTCTTGGCTACTGTAAATAGTGCTGCAATGAACACTGGAGTGCCTGTATCTTTTTGAAGTATGGTTTTCTCCAGATAAATGCCCAGGAGTGGGATTAATGGATCATTTGGTAGTTCTGTGCTTTTTGAAGGAGGCTCCATACTGTCCACAGTGGTTGTACCAATTTATATTCCCACCAACAGTATAGGAGGGTTCCCTTTTCTCCGCATCCTCTCCCTCATTTATTGTTAGTAAATTTTTTTTTGTTATTTTTTCCTTTTTTTTTGTTAGTAGACTTTTTGGTGTTGACATTCTGACTGGTGTGAAGTGGTATCTCACTGTAGTTTTGATTTGCATTTCTCTAATATTTGGTGATGTTGAGCATCTTTTCACGTGCTTCTTGGCCATCTGTATGTCTTCTCTGGAGAAACGCCTAGGTCTTCCCAGTTTTTGACTGTCTTTTTAGTGTTTTTTTTGTTTTTTTTTTATTAAGCTGCTTGAGCTCTTTGTATAGTTTGGAGATTAATTCTTTGTCCACTGCTTTGTTTGCAAATATTTTCTTCCATTCTGAGGGCTGTCTTTTCATCTTGTTTATGGTTTCCTTTGCTATGCAAAAGCTTCCAAGTTTAATTAGGTCCCATTTATTTTTGTATTTATTTTCATTACTCTAGGAGGTGTGTTAAAAATGATCTTGCTGTCAAAGAATGTTTTTCCTGTGTTTTCCTCTTAAGAATTTTATAGTGTCTTTCATCTTACATTTAGGGCTTTAATCCATTTTGAGTTTATTTTCATGTATGGTGTTAGAGAGTGTGTTGTAATTTCATAGGTGCATCGGTTTCTGTCTGGGTTTTTCACCCTGTTCCATTGATCTATATTTCTGCTTTTGTGCCAATATTATACTGTCTTGTTTATGTAGCTTTGTAGTATAGCCTGAATTTGGTGAGCCTGATTCGCCATTTCCATTTTTCTTTCCCAAGATTGCTTTGGCTATTTGAGATCTTTTGTATTTCTATATGAATTGTAAATTTTTTTGTTCTAATCCTGTGAAAAATGCCATTGGTAAATTGATAAGGATTGCATTGAATCTGTGGGAGAAGGCAATGGCACTCCACTCCAGTACTCTTGCCTGGAAAATCCCATGGACGGAGAAGCCTGGTGGGCTGCAGTCCATGGGATCGCTAAGAGTCGGACACGACTGAGCGACTTCACTTTCACTTTTCACTTTCATGCATTGGAGGAGGAAATGGCAACCCACTCCAGTGTTCTTGCCTGGAGAATCCCAGGGACGGGGGAGCCTGGTGGGCTGCCATCTATGGGGTCACACAGAGTCAGACACGACTGAAGCGACTTAGCAGCAGCAGCAGCATTGAATCTGTAGATTGCTTTGGGTTGTATAAATCATTTTTAGGATACTGATTCCTCCCATCCAAGAACATGGTATATCTTCATCTGTTTGTATCATCTTCGATTTCTTTTGTTAATATTTTATAGTTTTCTGAGTTTAGTTTTTTGCCTCCTTAGATAGGTTTA
>NW_011494867.1:3834629-3846462 GCF_000754665.1 Bison bison bison
TTTTTTTTTTTTTTGCAACGGTAAATGGTCTTTTTTCCTTAATTTCTCTTTGTGATCTTTTGTTTTTCGTGTATAGGAATGTAAGAGATTCTGTGTATTGACTTTGTATCCTGCAAATTTACCAAATTCTGATTACTTTCTGATGAAACTAATAAGATTCTAATAGTTTCCTGGTGACATCTTTAGGATTTTCTGTGTATAGTATCATGTCATCTGCAAATAGTGACAGTTTCACTTCTTTTCCAATTAGTATTCCTTTTATTTCTTTTTCTTCCCTGATTGCCATGGCTAGGACTTCCAAAAACTTTGTTGATTAATAGTGATGAGAGTGAATATCCTTATCTTGCTCCTTATATTAGAGAAAATGCTTTCAGTTTTTTTGCCATTGAGAGTGATGTTTGCTCTGGGTTTTTCATATATGGGCTTTATTATATTCAAGTAGGTTCCTCTATGCCCACTTTCTGGAGAGTTCTTTTTTGAAATTGTAAATGGATGTTGAATTTTGTCAAGAGCTTTTTTTGCATTATTGAGATGCTATGGTTTTTATTCTTTAATTAGCTAAAATGATACGTGACATTGACTTTGTAGATGTTGAAGAATCCTGGTATCCCTGGGATAAATCCCTCTTGATTATGGTATAATCCTTTTAATGTGTTGTTGGATTCTAGTTGCTAGTATTTTGCTGAGAATTTTTGTGTCTATGTTTATCAGTGATATTAGCCTGTAATTTTTTTTTTTTTATATCTTTGTCTGGTTTTGGTATCAGGATGATGGTGGCCTCATAGAATGAGTGTGGGGTGTTTCTCCCTATGCAATTTTTTTGGAAGAGTTTGAGAAGGATGGGTGTTAGCTCTTCTTTAAATGTTTGATAGAATTCTCATGTGAAGCCATCTGTTCTTGGATCTTTGTTTGTTGGAAGACTTTTAATTACAGCTTCAATTTGATTAATTGTGATTGGCTTGTTTATATTTTCTAATTCTTCCTGATTCAGTCTTGAAAAGTATCTTTCTGAGAATTTGGCTGTTTCTTTCAGGCTGTCTATTGTCATATATTTGTTTGGAGTAGTCTCTTGTGATCCTTTGTATTTCTGCATTGTCAGCTGTAAATTCTCCTTTTTCATTTCTAATTTTACTTATTTCAGTCATCTCCCTTTTTTTCTTGATTATTCTGTCTAAAGGTTTATCAATTTTATCTTCTCAAAGAACCCACTTTTATTGATCTTTGCTATTTGCTTCATTTCAGTTCCAATGATTTCTGCTCTGATTTTTATGATTTCTTCCCTTCAACTAACTTTGTTTGTTCCTTTATTTAATAGCTTTAGGTGTGAGGTTAGATTTTTAAAAATCTGTTTTAAATTATTTACCTGGCTGCACTGGGTCTTAGTTTGGCACACAGAGTCTTTGGTCTTCAGTTGTGGCACGCAGGGTCTTTAGTTGCGGTGTGCAGGGTCTTTGTGTGTGTGTGTGTGTTTACAGTTTTTTCCTTTTCAATTTTCTAATCTCATAGCATTGTGGTTGGCAAAGATGCTCGATACGATTTGAATTGTCTTGAATTTTCCAAGGCTCGATTTGTGACCCAAGATGTGATCTATCCTGGAGAATGTTCTGTGTGCACTTGAAGAAAGTGTATTGTGCTGCTTCCAGGTGGCATGTCCTCTAAACACCAATTAAACCTAACTGGCCTATTGTATCATTTAAAGCTTGTGTTCTCTTCTTTATTTTCTTTCCAGATGGTTTGTCCATTGGTAGAAGTGGGGCGTTAAATTCCCTATTATTGCGTTACTGTTGATTTCCCCTTTCATGGGTAGTGATTACCTTATGCATCAGGTGCATAAATATTTATAATTGTTACATCTTCTTCTTGGACTGATCCCTTGATCATTATATAGTGTCCATCCTTATCTCTTAATAACAGTTTTTTAAGTCTATTTCATCGGATATGAGTATTTGCTGTGCCTGTTTATGTCTATTTCATCTGATATGAGTATTTGCTGTGCCTGTTTATGTTGGCATCTATTTATTTCCTTATTTGGTTGTGCCAAGCCTCAGTTGTGGCATGCAGGGTCTTTAGTTGCAACATGTGGGATCTAGTTCCCTTACCAGAGGTTGAACCCAAGCCCCATATATTGGAGTGTGGAGTCTTAGCCACCAGACCAGCAGGAAAGTCCTGGAAAATATTTTTGAAAACAGATAAACAAAAAGAAAATGAAATAGAAATTGTTTTTTAAGAGGAAGAGTAAAGACAGAAATACGATGACAGGAGAATTTTGAGGTGAAAATAATCAATGAACAAAACATGTTTAGGTCCCTGACTTATGCTCTGATGAGATTACAAAGCGTGATGTGTTGATTAAAGAAGCACATTGCTTCCCCACATACCCCATAATGACAGAATTGTGGACTGTGGGCAACAGTGAGAACTGCTGGACTCATAGAAAGAACAGCCTTTAACAGTGACAAGGTCACATGTTGGGCTTTGATAGGTTAGTATAATGTGTTAGCCACTCTGTCGTGTCTCTTTGCAACCCCATGGACTGTAGCCCACCAGGATCCTCTGTTCATGGGATTTTCCAGGCAAGGATACTGGAGTGGGTTGCCATTTCTTCTCCAGGGGATCTTCCCAACCCAGGGATTGAACCTGGATCTCCTGCATTGCAGGCAGATTCTTCACCATCTGAGCCAACAGAGAAGCCCAGGCTAGTATAATAATATCATATGTTTTTGACTAGGAGGAGAGTGAGAAAAAAATTCTTCTAGACAGGAAAACTGGATGACCAAGAGTGGGAAAACGAGAACATATATTGGGGCATATTTCAGAAATGTGAAACATTAAAATAAATGCAGCGGTGAAGGCAGAACAGAGGAAGCACTCCCTGTGCCCGCCTGTCTCTCCTCTTGAAAGTCAACAACATGACTCTAGTCTCCTGAAACTGCTGTCACACCAAGCAGGTTCATTTGCTTTAATTGTAGAGACAACTAAACAGCTGAGGTAAGTACACACTTCCTAACTGAGTGAGACCAAATCTGTAAAGTTCTTCTCATCCTTCCAGGACATTGTATTTTAGTGAGCTATATGGTTCATCTGGCTGCTAAATATCCAGGGAGGGTTTATATTTGCACTTATCAAAGTGCTCAGCACAGACCACTTCGCACAGCAAAATCTTAGTAAGTCATGTTAAGAGTCCTGGGGCTGAGGTTGTGGGAGGGGATTTAGGTGGAAATGGCTGAATTGGTGGCTTGTTCTTAGAGGGAGCAGGATGGGCATTTGGAGCATGATTGGGAAGCACAGCACAGGAGTCCCGGTTGTGTGTCTTTTATCGCTTTGTCTCGAGCAGCCGCTGGAAGTGCTCTTGAGCAGTGCTGTGGTCATGAGTGGAACCACTCTTTGAAAAATTCAGCTGAATAGCTCAATAGGAGATTGAAGGAGGAAAAATGTATTGGAATCTAATCTAATAGTTCAGGAGGAATCAGAGGCCTAACCCAGGCAGCAGGAATAGCAAGAAAGAGATGTCAATGAAACATTAGGATGTTTTTCCAGGGGCTCTGAAGAGCTCCTGGGCCATAGTCCTTTATGCCTCAGTGCAGAAAGAACTCAGTGAGAGGCAAAGTGGTAGATAAGAAGTGACTCATTAGAATAGGACACTTGCGAGGCTTACGAGCAAGCCGATAAGAAATGCCACACCCTGAGATCTTACTGGGGCTACACTTTTATAATCAAAGGAAAAGTAGAGAGTCGGGGGAGAACATCTTTGTCTTTCTTGAGTAGATGTCAAGCTTCCATCATGAGCTCCTCCTACAGGTTGAGCAGGGGAGTTTTCTTGTCCTGACATAGTCCAGCGAGGTCCACAGATTATTGTTTTTTTTAATGTGTGCAGTGAGCATGTCCTAGGGATAAGGTACTTACTGAGCTCACTGGGCAGGATGTGGGTCTCATGCCACCATTGTCTGGGGACATGTCTTGCGCCTCTGTGGCATGGTTTTGTTGCTAAGCAAGCTTGCTTGGTTTTGTGATTAAGCCAACCTGCTCTCTTGACTAATCATTAACTTAGAGGGGTTTCCCACATTTTTTCTACTTACAGTTTCCTAGTGGGATTAGCTATTTAATCATCTGCTTTGTCCCTTTCGTCTGTCTCTGTCATGATACTGAGATCTAAAGAACAAGGGGCAGAAGTTCAATTCTAATTCCTTAATGCTCTGAAGTGTGAAAACCCAGTCCTTCCGTTCCTGTGATGGATTAATTTATCTGGCTGTGTCCGGTCTTAGTTGTGGCACAGGGGATCCTTCGTTGTGCACAGACTCTCTAGTTGTGGCACAGGCTCACTAGTTGTACTGAGTTGCTCCTAGGCATGTGGGATCTTAGTTCCCTGGCCAGGGGTCATACCCACGTCCCCTGCATTGCAAAGCAGATTCTTAACCACTGGACCACAAGGAGATCTCAGTTGTTGTGTTCCTTTGCTTGTTGACTTCCCAAAGTAATGTCCTATTACTCTCTCTGGATGGAAGCCATGTTGAGTTGGCTGTTGGTGTCCTGCCATTGGCCTGGTGGAGCTTTCCCATCACCTGATCCCTGCCCATCTTAGGGAGAGGGTGGCACACACAGAGGGACATGCTGAAGTTCTGCTCGGACCACCTGGGCTCAGATCCTTGCCTTCCCACCTGTACCTGCGAGTTCATTGCTGACCCTTCCTGCTCCCCACTGATTCGGATGTTAGCAGGACTGTTGAGTGCAGTGTGGCCTCTGTGGGGATTAAGGGATTTCCATGATGCACAGTATCTGACCCACAGGAAGTATTAATGCTCACTCACTAGTGTGCAAATTTCTCAAGGCACATGATTCCTAAATGGATCATCGCATTTTGTAAACAAACCAAGGGGTGTGTGTCCCGCTTGATAGGGTCTGCCCATGTATATCACATTCTTAAATATTAGGCTCACAGTTATTTTTACAAAGGCACCTATTTAAACTTATTTTCTTAAGAACAAAATTGGTATGCATTGCCCCTTTTCAGTGAACAAAATAGAAGATTCATTTTTGAACTGTCTTTTGAATAAAAGGAAAATCGCCACACAAAGGAACTATAAATTTAAGTGATAGAATACACTCTGGAATTTACAATAGACGGCAGGCATGTTCTTGCTCTTTCTGACTGTGTGAAATTTGTATTTAATTGCTTTGTTCTCAATTTTAAAGAGCAAAGAGTTCATAAGTAATGTGCTCAAGTGGCAGTTTGCAAAGGCTCTAAATCCTCCCAACATAGTTCGCATTGCCAAAGATGTAATTCTTCTGAATGTTGATTATTCCCATGAATTTTAAAATGTTTTAAAATACCTTACAGACACTAAACAGATGAAAATGATCTCTGAAATTCCCTTTTTCAGTGAGAAGTCTCCTATCTTTGGCTTCCTATGACACGTGCATCCTTTATCTAGATACATTTCTTTAAAATGTAGGGTTGTATAAAGAAATGTAAAATGTGAAATTACTACATCTTAACTGTAAGTAATCAGTACATTTTCAAAATTTGGGGGTTACACACTATATGTGTGTGTGTATGTTATTATGTATGCATGTGTATACACACTTAAGAGAGTATTTTCTTCCTATCTGGCAGCTATTTCTTCATTGGAAATATCGAGCATTATGTGACAACATGATCTACTTAGCATCTGAAATACTTCTGGATTACAAATTTCACCAACCATTAAAAAATGCTTACATGTGTGTTTAGTACTCTGTTGTCATTCAGGTAAAGATCCAATGAACATACATCATTTTGGGCCCCTTCCTATAACTGAGATCCAGCCTCTGTACCAAACTGAATCTTGGAGACAGTTTTTGGTGAAGTAGAAAAGAAGAGCATTGCTTCTTTGCCTGACACAAGGGGCCATATTGGGGTCAGTCAGTCAGTTCAGTCGCTCAGTCGTGTCTGATCCCATTAGACTGCAGCTTGCCAGGCTGCCTGTCCATCAACAGTTCCTGGAGCTTGCTCAAACTCATGTCCATCGAGTTGGTGATGCCATACAACCAGCTCATCCTCTATCGTCCCCTTCTCCTCCTGCCCTCAATCTTTCCCAGCATCAGGGTCTTTTCAAATGAGTCAGCTCTTCGCATCAGGTGGCCAAAGTATTGGAGTTTCAGCTTCAACATCAGTCCTTCCAATGATATTCAGGACTAATTTCCTTTAGGAAACAGGACTGATTTCCTTTGACTGGTTGGATCTCCTTGCAGTCCAAGGGACTCTCAAGAGTCTTCTCCAACACCATAGTTCAAAAGCATCAATTCTTCAGCTCTCAGCTTTCTTTATAGTCCAACTCTCACATCCATACATGACTACTGGAAAAACCATAGCTTTGACTAGATAGACCTTTGTTGGTAAAGTAATGTCTCTGCTTTTTAACATACTGTCTAGGTTGGTCATAGCTTTTCTTCCAAGGAGCAAGCATCTTTTAATTTCATGGCTGCAGTCACCATCTGCAGTGATTTTGGAGCCCAAGAAAATAAAATCTGTCACTATTTCCATTGTTTCCCCATCTATTTGCCATGAAGTGATGGCACCAGATGCCATGCTCTTAGTTTTCTAAATGTTGAGCTTTAAGCCAACTTTTTCACTCTTCTCTTTCACTTTCATCAAGAGGCTTTTTAGTTCTTCTTCACTTTCTGCCATAAGGGTGGTGTCATCTGCATTTCTGAAGTTATTGATATTTTTCCCAGCAATCTTGATTCCAGCTTGTGCTTCATTCAGCCTGGCATTTCTCATGATGTACTCTGCATATAAATTAAATAAGCAGGGTGACAATATACACCCTTGAAGTACTCCTTTCCCAATTTGGAACCAGTCTGTTGTTCCATGTCTGGTTCTAACTGTTTCTTCTTGACCTGCATACAGATTTCTCAGGAAACAGGTCAGATGGTCTGGTATTCCCGTCTCTTTAAGAATTCTCCACAGTTTGTTGTGGTCCACACAGTCAACAGCTTTAGCAGAGTCAATGAAGCAGAAGTAGATGTTTTTCTGGAACTCTCTTGCTTTTTTGATCATCCAGCGGATGTTGGCAATTTGATCTCTGGTTCCTCTGCCTTTCCTAAAACCAGCTTGAGCATCTGGAAGTTCACCATTCACATACTGTTGAAGCCTGGCTTGGAGGATTTTGAGCATTGCTTTGTTAGGATGTGAGATGAGTGCAATTGTGCAGTAGCTTGAACACTCTTTGGCATTGGACTTTCTTTGGGATTGGAATGAAAACTGACCTTTTCCAGTCCTGTGGCCACTGCTGAGTTTTCCAAATTTGCTGGCATATTGAGTGAAGCACTTTCACAGCATCATCTTTTAGGATTTGAAATAGCTTAACTGGAATTCCATCACCTCCACTAGCTTTGTCCGTAGTGATGCTTCTTAAGGCCCACTTGATTTCACATTCCAGGATGTCTGGCTCTAGGTGAGTGATCACACGATCATGGTTATCTGGGTCATGATCTTTTTTCTATAGTTCTTCTGTGTATTCTTGCCACCTCTTCTTAATATCTTTTGCTTCTGTTAGGTCCATACCATTTCTGTCCTTTATCGAGCCCATCTTCACATGAAATGTTCCCTTGGTATCTCCAATTTTCTTGAAGAGATCTCTAGTCTTTCCCCTTCTTTTGTTTTCCTCTGTTTCTTTGCATTGATCACTGAGGAAGGCTTTCTTATCTCTCCTTGCTATTCTTTGGAACTTTGCTTTCAAATGGGTATATCTGTCCTTTTCTCCTTTGCCTTTTTCTTCTCCTTTTTTCACAGGTATTTGTAAGGCCTCCTCAGACAGCCATCTTGCCTTTTTGCATTTCTTTTTCTTGGGGACGGTCTTGATCACTGCCTCCTGTACAATGTCACAAACCTCCGTCCATAGTTCTTCAGGCAGTCTGAGTATCAGATCTAAACCCTTGAATCTATTTGTCACTTCCACTGTAAGGGATTTGATTTAGGTCATACCTGAATGATCTAGTGTTTTCCCCTACTTTCTTATTGGGGTAATGTCCTCACAACGGTGTGTCCTGCCCTAGAGAGGCTAGTGAGGAGTTTGATAGTAATGCCTGAAGGAGGAGCATGTGATCGGCTCATGGACATTCTTCTGAGTGGTTGGTGGTGAGGCACTGGGAGTCAGCATCATCAAACTTCTGGTTCCAACTGGTCTGCTGTGGGCAGCATATAGTTAACTTCTCCCACCTGGTGCGAGTTTTAATATCTGCAAAACAGCTCAAAGATACTGTGATGTCCCTTGAGGGGTAGCCAGTACCCCGCCCAAGGCTGCACTCTTGTTTCTTGACTCTCCTCCTTTGTTTCTGTATTCCCTCTCTTCCTTGATTAGCAACTGTTTGAATCTGACCTTTGGAACTCAGGGAAGGTCAAGGAGGCTGAATCCTTTATCTGCAAATTAGAACCAGGGGACATAGAAAGGATTTGTACCAGGGAGGGCCCCACGGGGCCTGGCTCCATTTCAGTTCCCTTTATTTAACTTTTAGTAAACCTTGGTAGAATGAAAGTATCATATTTAATGCTGATAATTCTAAAGACATGCATGTTTTAATTAAATCAACATACTTAAACTAGCTTTTATTTACTGAATATCATCCTGGATCATGTGAACTTCTGAAACATTTGGGTTAGTTTTATATTTCTGAGCATATACTTGACTTACACAAATACTTTTTTGTCTTTCAGGCAATTAAATTGAGCTACTTACAAATTAATTTTAGTAATACCATCCAGAGGTACAAAAAAAAAATCACACATTTTATAACATACATATAGAAACCAACAGATGAAAACAGATATTTTATAGATTTTGTCTTAAAATTTTAGCCATGAGACAGGTACAGTAATGCAAAATCCACTTGTTTATTTTTTAAAAAGTTGATTCTAAATGGATTCTGGCAAAGAGAATGAGTTAAGGTTATCTGCTCAGGTGGCTAAATCTTTTTACTAGTATGTGTGGGACAGAAACTTTATTTTTCACTTTCTTAATTTCCAAATAGCCTCCTCCCACTTTTTCCTCTTAGAATTACCTTTCTGAAGTTTGCATTTCAGAGATGGCCTAGATCAGAGTGCTTGGAGAAAATTGGTAGAACATTTCCAACTCTAAGGGGCATGGAGTAGTAATACAATTCTTCAAAGAAGGACTTTTCCTCCCTAAGGCCAGAATTTTTACAATATCTACAAGACTTTAGGGAGGACAGAGGAGCCTGGGGTGCTGCTGTCCATGGGTTCACAAAGAGTTGGGCATGACTTAGGGACTGAACAAGCCTTTGAGATGAATAGGGGAGATTGGCAGATTGTGGTACTAGTGTTAAAGAACCCTCCTGCCAAGGCAGGAGACATAAGAGATGCTGGTTTGATCCCTGAGTCAGGAAGATCCCCCAGAGAAGGGCATGGCAACCCACTCCAGTATTCTTGGTTGGAGAATCCCATGGACAGAGGAGTCTGAAGGGCTACAGTCCATGGGGTCACTAAGAGTTGTTCATGGCTGAAGCAACTTAGCACACACGCACAGACAACTGGATAGATGGGCATTGAATTGCTTTCAGGGCTGAATTTCTTTTATTTTAAAGACTCAGTCTTTAAGACAAGGACAGTTGTTTTTAATTCCTCAAAGAACATGGAGGACTTCAAAAGCTCCCTGTCCTTCCCATTCTAACTACTTCAGGTTGCTTCTTTATATCAAGCAGAAGATCTTCAACTAAAATGGAAATCAAAAGATTGCCATGTTCTAGATTTAAAGTTTTGTCTTTGAAATGCTTTCCCTCCCCCTTCATACAGTTAGCTTAGGAGAGAAAACTTAAAAAATTTCCTATCAGGCTCTCCTGCCGATTTCCCCAGGATCATGTCTGCAGGCTCCAGAGTGAGTAGAGTTTAAAGTAGAAGATAGCTCTGATATCTTCTAGAATTTGGCAAGGTTTTCCATTAATTTTAATTTTAGTTTCCCCTCTGCCAGCAGTTTACCAGAGGATCCCTTGGTGTTCCGTCATCTCTGAGCAGCGCTTTGGAGCTCTCCCATAAGGGTAGATAGGGGCTTGTCTGTAAGGCCACTAGCTTGGTGGATTTTTTTTAATGGTCTTGTAGTTTCTTCAAAGTGTAAAAGCAATTCAGGGAGAGGATTCATGGACTCTGAATACTCAGGTAAAGGAGACTAGAGGAGTATAATAGGAGTCCTGTAAATCTGAGTCTTTTAAATACCTCTTCTGTCTTCAGTTTTTTATTAGCATTTGCAATGAATCTTTCAATGAAGCTACTTTGGAATATTGAAGGCTTTTGCCTGCCAATTAAAATAGGTATCTCATGCTATTTGTTTGATTTGGGAGCCCTTACCTTTCAAGAGCACTTTTAAAATTGTCAACTTAAAAATATTCACAACCTAAAAGAAAGTTATGACCAACCTAGACAGCATATTGAAAAGCAGAGATATTACTTTGTCAACAAAGGTCCGTCTAGTCAGGGCTATGGTTTTTCCAGTGGTCATGTGTGGATGTGAGAGTTGGACTATAAAGAAAGCTGAGAGCTGAAGAATTGATGCTTTTGAACTCTGGTGTTGGAGAAGACTCTTGAGAGTCCCTTGGACTGCAAGGAGATCCAACCAGTCCATCCTAAAGGAAATCAGTCCTGAATATTCACTGGAAGGACTGATGCTGAAGCTGAAACTCCAATACTTTGGCCACCTGATGTGAAGAGCTGACTCATTTGAAAAGACCCTGACACTGGGAAAGATTGAAGGCAGGAGAAGAAGGGGACTACAGAGGATGAGATAGTTGGATGGCATCACAGATTCAATGGACATGAATTTAGGTGGACTCCAGAAGTTGGTGATGGACAGGGAGGCCTGGCGAGCTGCAGTCCTTGGAATCACAAAGAGTCAGATGTGACTGAGTGACTGAACTGAACTGAAAGGTTGAGAGTTATGTTTTATTTGGCAGAAACTTTTAGGACTTCAGGCCTGGGAGAGAACTGCTCCATGGAGGCAAGGGGAGGAGCCAGGTTATAAATTTTTAACAAAAGGCAGGTAGTCTGAGCATCAGAAGATTACTGTTAATTAAAGAAAACCAGTTATCCCAAGTTATGGAATTTAGCACTTTTCTCTATATGGAAAGATGCAAGAGTCTGGGCTCACTGAAGTCATCCCTTTGATAGGCACCTCACCAGCATCCTGTGTTTTCACATCCTGAGTTCCCTCAGGGCTCATCATAGGGAGTGGCTGCAATTTGGTGGCTGCTAGACAGCAGGAACTCTTTCCTCCCTGAGTTCCCTCAGGACTCACTGTAGGAGTGGCTGCAGTCTGGTGGCTGCTAGAGGACAGGAACTCTTTCCTCCCTGAGTTCCCCCAGGGCTCACCAGCTCACCATCTGTGGTGGCTGCAGTCTCTGATGACTCTGACGTCCTCTATTTACTGATAACTCACTGTAGTTCTAGGTTGTTTCAGTAAGATTTTGTCATTGTTATAGATATCTAAGCTTCTAGGGCCACAGTTCTTAGACATAAAAGAAGCAATTGTGCCAGATGAGGCCCTGCTCAGTTCCTTGAAACTTGAGGATTCTGTTTCTGTAGGTAAGTTTTAAGTCTCTCCTAAGACAAACTGTTACCAAAGAGGAATGTGCCACTGAGCTGGGGATTGTTTTGGTGTTTTACACTGTAGCTCATGGCATGGATGTTTTCATGAGGCAGTAACCAAGTGTCAACCCAACCTATCCCATGACGGACTTACTCTAGCATGGGAGTAAGAGTCTGGTGGCAGGTGCTACAATAGCTTTTACCTGTTCAATCCATGCCCACCAATTTTGTGGCTTTGGCGTCCAAGACTTCTACTAACAATCA
>NW_011494867.1:3846562-3850000 GCF_000754665.1 Bison bison bison
ATGGACATGAATTTAGGTGGGCTCCAGAAGTTGGTGAGGGACAGGGAGGCCTGGCGAGCTGCAGTCCTTGGAATCACAAAGAGTCAGATGTGACTGAGCGACTGAACTGAACTGAAAGGTTGAGAGTTATGTTTTATATGGTGGGGATTTTTAGGACTTTTTAGGATTTTTAGCCTGAAAGTAGCAGGAGTAACCCTGAGAGAATTGCTCTGAGAAGGTGTAGTGGAGGGGAGACAGGTTATATAGAAGTTTACAACAAAGGGCAGGTAGTCTGAACATCAAAAGATTATTGCTAATTAATGGAAACCAGATATCTCAAGTTGTGGAATTTAGCACTTTTCTCTATATAGAAAGATGCAAGAGTCTGGGCTCACTGAAGTCATCCCTTTGATAGGCACCTCACCAGCATCCTGTGTTTTCACATCCTGAGTTCCCTCAGGGCTCACCATAGGGAGTGGCTGTAGTCTGGTGGCTGCTAGAGGACAGGAACTCTTTCCTCCCTGAGTTCCCCCAGGGCTCACCAGCTCACCATCTGTGGTGGCTGCAGTCTCTGATGACTCTGACATCCTCTGTTTACTGATAACTCACTGTAGTTCTAGGTTGTTTCAGTAAGATTTTGTCATTGTTATAGATATCTAAGCTTCTAGGGCCACAGTTCTTAGACATAAAAGAAGCAATTGTGCCAGATGAGGCCCTGCTCAGTTCCTTGAAACTTGAGGATTCTGTTTCTGTAGGTAAGTTTTAAGTCTCTCCTAAGACAAACTGTTACCAAAGAGGAATGTGCCACTGAGCTGGGGATTGTTTTGGTGTTTTACACTGTAGCTCATGGCATGGATGTTTTCATGAGGCAGTAACCAAGTGTCAACCCAACCTATCCCATGACGGACTTACTCTAGCATGGGAGTAAGAGTCTGGTGGCAGGTGCTACAATAGCTTTTACCTGTTCAATCCATGCCCACCAATTTTGTGGCTTTGGCGTCCAAGACTTCTACTAACAATCAATGTGTTATTCATGCACCTCTTGTGCCCATGAACAGAAATCAAGAGTAGCCAAGGAAATGGAACTGTGGACCCCAGAAGTAGCTGAGGAGATGGCACTGTGGACTGGTCAAGAGAAGCCCTTACGTGCTCACCACCAATAGTTCCCAAAGTGGGACTATGGACTGAACCAGCAGAACCCAACAAATGGGAGCTGTGGACCAGCCAAAGGCGGGGAACTCAGGTTCTGGGCGGAACAGTCTGCTAGCTCAAGCTGCCCCACTGAGCCCTGGACTAGGATGGTGACCTAACTCAGCACTAAAGACTGGTGCTGGATTGAAGCCGCCTGTCAGTCTAGACTGACCAGTTAACCCTGGACTGGAAAGCCAGGCCAGCCAGGAGCTCAATACACAGACAGCTGAGCTCAGCTCTAAGAGGAATTTACCCTCAGCCCTTAGAGACAGCAAAAATACAGGAAGCTCAGAAGGCCCACTGATACCAGTGCCTGCATTTCTTGTTGTCCTCAAAGCTATCACAAGTGTCCAGATCCCATCACTGCCACTGAACTGTTAAAAAAAAAAAAATCAGCCGATTACATTTGAAGATTAGCTTTACTCAATGATTCTTGAGTCAGGTAGCATCTGATCTAGCAGACAGAAAGGAACTTCAAAGAGCTATAAAAAATGAAAGACTTTCATAGGCAGAAGGGAGTGGGAACAAGAAAGTTCCACAAGACAAAAATGCTGGTTATCAGAGGGTCACTTTCCTTTGGTTACCTAACTAGTGCCTATCTATCAGGGTGCCCCCTAACAGACTGCTTTAGGAGTCCAATTCTGGGAGAGCCAAAACTGTAGTTAAGTCTCAGTTTGGTGCTGTGGGGCTTAGCACAAACAGCTGTGTTTGAGCTCGTCTTGTCACAATCTTGTGAGTAAAGATCACAATCCAGTTGACTTAATTCTTCCAAGTTCAGCGGTTCAGCTTGTACTTGTTGAGTCTGTGCCACATCCCTGGCCCATTGTGAGTCATTGGGAAAACAACAGAACATGTATTAGTCACAAGTTCTGCTCTCAAGGAACTTACAGACTCACTGGAGGGAGCAAAGAGTTATACAGTCAACAGTAGCAAACCCCTGTGGGGCAGAAAGGATTATTTTTCCTCTTCCCTTCTAGGTTCTTGGCTGAGACACCCCCTGAAAAAAAGATCAACAGGAGAGAAAGAAGAAGTTTAATAACACGTATGCCTCCTGTATACATGGGAGATAAACTGAGTAACTCCTGTAAATGGCCCACACCACCATAGCATCTCCAACTAAAGACAAAGAAAGGAGACAAAGATTTTGTCTCTTATGAAAGGATAAGATCTACTCAGTTTTCAGAGCATCTCCTATTGATGATGAAGCTGGGTCTCTGGGTGCTGAATCAAATCTTAGAGTTTTGGGTGAAAGTAGAAAATAATAGCTTTATTGCTTTGCCAAGCAAAGGGCAACACAGCGGGCTTGTGCCCTCAAAAACTGTGTGTCCCAACCTGCAGGGGGCGATTTGGTGAGGAGTTTTATAGTAATGGTTCAAGGGTGGGGTTGCTGATAAACACCAGGGTGTGTGCAGGGCCTGTACTCCTTTAATCTGGCCTCAAGTGGTTTCCGATGAGCTTCTGTGGTTCTTGAGGTTATCAAACTGTGACTTTCTCTGGAATGAGGAGCAGACAGAAAGCAGATAAACAGTAACTCGTCCTCAAATGGCAGGCTTGGCAGCATCATTTGTCCCACGTTCAGATCAGTTCAGTCGCTCAGTCGTGTCCGACTCTTTGCGGCCCCATGAATCGCAGCACGCCAGGCCTCCCTGTCCATCACCAACTCCCGGAGTTGACTGAGACTCACGTCCATTGAGTCAGTGATCCATCCAGCCATCTCATCCTCTGTCGTCCCCTTTTCCTCCTGCCCCCAATCCCGCCCAGCATCAGAGTCTTTTCCAGTGAGTCAACTCTTCGCACGAGGTGGCCAAACTACTGGAGTTTCAGCTTTAGCATCATTCCTTCCAAAGAAATCCCAGGACTGATCTCCTTCAGAATGGACTGGTTGGATCTCCTTGCAGTCCAAGGGACTCTCAAGAGTCTTCTCCAACACCACAGTTCAAAAGCATCAATTCTTCAGTGCTCAGCCTTCGTCACAGTCCAACTCTCACATCCATACATGACCACAGGAAAAACCATAGCCCTGACTAGACAAACTTGTTGGCAAAGTAATGTCTCTGCTTTTGAATATGCTATCTAGGTTGGTCATAACTTTCCTTCCAAGGAGCAAGCGTCTTTTAATTTCACGGCTGCAGTCACTATCTGCAGTGATTTTGGAGCCCCAAAAAATAAAGTCTGACACTGTTTCCACTGTTTCCCCATCTATTTCCCATGAAGTGATGGGACCGGATGCCATGATCTTCGTTTTCTGAATGTTGAGCTTTAAGCCAA
>NW_011494867.1:3850100-3909958 GCF_000754665.1 Bison bison bison
CCACTTTCACTTTCATCAAGAGGCTTTTTAGTTCCTCTTCACTTTGTGCCATAAGGGTGGTGTCATCTGCATATCTGAGGTTATTGATATTTCTCCCGGCAATCTTGATTCCAGCTTGTGTTTCTCCCAGTCCAGCGTTTCTCATGATGTACTCTGCATAGAAGTTAAATAAGCAGGGTGACAATATACAGCCTTGACGTACTCCTTTTCCTATTTGGAACCAGTCTGTTGTTCCATGTCCAGTTCTAACTGTTGCTTCCTGACCTGCATATAGGTTTCTCAAGAGGCAGGCCACATGTAGGTCGACCTAAATTCATTTGGTGGTTGGAGTGACCTTCTGTGTTAGCTAACAGGATTTATCCAAAGGGAAATCAAGTGACCGTAGGTTGTTTTGGAACAAGGCGCCTGCTGAAGTCAGGCTTTAACCTTCTCACAGAAAACGGGAGCTAGAGGTGCTCTCTTCCTTAATGGTGACATTTCAAAGAGATGGTTCCTAGGTTCTTGAGAAAGACATTCCTGGGTCATAAAGGTGGTAAGAGTCTAATTTAGCTTTCAGTCAGATATATATGCATTGCAAAGAAACAGAGTTAGAATGGACAAGTTTTCTAAAGTAGATGCTGAAAGAAGAGGCAAGTGAAGTCTCTTTTATTCTCAACAGGAAGAACTGAGCCTCTTATTTATTTTTTTATAATGACTTTCATGTTTATTGTCTAGCAGGATTAAGAAATAAAAGCAAATATTAAAAATAGGCTTCTGGAGGCTGGTGCAGCCCAGAGAAAGTGGCTTGTTCCAACACCGCAGGAAGGCCATGTTCTCTTCGAGAAGCCCTTGTGTGTTATTGTCTGAAGCGTTTACCGTGAAAATTTACAGTCCAAACTGAACTGCGACAATGACTGGAATTCTGCAAAGACGTTTGCTCTGAAATGTTTGGAGCTATGCATTTACTCATATGCTGACGGTATCAACTTAAATTTTTTAAAATTGTCGTCCTTCCTGAGTCATGTGTCTTCTCCAAGGCAGGAAAGGCCTAGGGGGAATAATAACTGAATCTGTCTCCGCCTTCGAGCTTCATACATTATTGACAGTGCCTCCTGATAGGGAACATCTGGATGAAAGTGGACAATTAGGCATCGAGCTAGATTCGCAGTTACTTCCCTGTAGGTCTGACTTTCCTTTAACGGAGCCCTCCATTGGCAGACAGGTGATTGGCTGTTGGCTTGAGCGACACACCCAGCTTCAGGCTCCCAGGTGTGGAGCTGCCGGGTCTCCTTCTATCTGCGTTGTGGGCCACCACGAGCTTAGCTATCTGGGTGACGAGCAAATACCCATCTCTTCTGTTAGAGCCTCTGGTTTTTAATGCATATTTTCCCTTACAACCTTTCATCAATCACTTCATTTTTGTCCACTTTTTCCTCCCATGTAGGAAAAAGGGAGGGATACATATCAGCATCTATAAACCACTTGCCCACCAAGTTTGAGAACTAGTGTATTACCACAGGAAGAACTTCTGAATCCTTGTTCTTCGTGTATATTTTGTGGTAGAATTAATCATGATAATAATGATAGTGATATTAATAATGATGGCAGCCTTTGAAGGCAGAACATTTCAAGTCCCAACCTGGAATCCTCAAAACTAAAAATGTGACCCAGGAAAAAGTATTTTCCTAATTTCTGATGGCCTCACCTATAAATTGAGATAGTGGTTTGAATAAAGTTCTTGCAAGGATGACGTAGTGTCAGTTAACCTCCCTTCCTTATGAAGCGGATCACTATTTCATGCAGGTAGATACGCAGTCTGTGTATTAACGGGAATGATAAGCGTTTCTGCATTGCAGCTGTGAATGCTAAACACATTGGTTAGAATGTAATACATTTATTTTTTATGTTTTGGATAGCTCTTTTATTTTTGATTTTTAATTGAAGTATAGTTGATATACAATATTGTGTAAGTTTCAGGTGTACAGCACCTGAATATATATATATTTTTTCAGTTATATTTATATATATTTCAAGTTGTCTTCCCTTATAGGTCAGAGTATAATATTCTTTATTCATGGCTGAGGTCGTGTTTCATTGACATGTGGGACTTATATTACCTGTGATCTGTATGGCCCAGGTGCCCCATTTAATAACATTGAGTCACAGGGTGGGGATGTTATTCCTTGCTTAGAAGTGTTCAGAAGAGTTAAATACATTAAAAAAAAAAAACAACTCTTACTTTGGTTTAAAATGCCTAAAATACATCTCTAAAATGTCTAATGCTCCCTTCTTCTTCAATCAGGCCTTTGAAAGCAACTATGCGTTTTTCTAGAACTTAGTATTTGTTTAGTTTCCCCCTCTTTATTTCTGTACTTTGTTTCTAAGGACCAATAGTGCTAGGTTTTCATTCATGATAGCAATAAAAAAAGGTTCTTTTAAAGAACATTTGGGCTTCAAATTATATTTTGAAGTATATTTAAGATGTATATATCAAGGTATATTTAAGTTAAAAAAATGAATTAAAAGAAATATTTAGAATAATTTGAGTGGGCTCTACACTCATTTTTATGAGTTATGACCAATGAAGCCATGCCTGAAAGTCAATATTTTCCATACTTCAGGGATGAGAAACAGAAACCACAGCCTTTAACTTACAATCACAGAAGAAGATGAGTAGATGGGAACTCTGAAAACAGAAGCCAGAATCAACCCCATTGTGGCATAATTGTGAATAATTTATATTCTGGCTGAAAGACCAGGGTCAGAATATAGAAAATTTAGTAGAAGTTCCTATGAAAGAGATATAGATTGCATAATAATGTTTATTAACCCTTTCAAGCCACACTTCTGCTTCTTGAAATACATTGATACAACTCTGGTGTACAGAAAAAGGAGATCGTGCTTATGCAGGTTTAGCCCTGCTCAGGGCAGTTTCTAAAATTCTGATAAACTCAGCCGGAGATGTTATTAACAAATAACAAAATTAAGCACATCCAAAATAAGGAGAAGTATGATAAAGATTTGAAATCTATATCATGAGAGTTGAGACTGGAGATCTTAAGAAAATTTACTCTGATGAACATGGAAATGGAAATCCTCTTTATACTTCTCAACACGTGATACATGAAAAAGGAGCCAGCTAGGCAAATGAGGACTTGATAACAAATCATGTCCAATGGTGATAAAGAACCCACTTGTCAATGCAGGAGCTGTAAGAGATGCGGCTTTGATCCCTGGGTTGGGAAGATCCCCTGGAGGAGGGCATGACAAACCACTCCTGGAGTATCCTGGTATTCTTGCCTGGAGAATCCCCATGGACAGAGGAGCCTGGCAGCCTACAATCCATAGGGTTGCACAGAGTCGGACACAACTGAAGTGACTTACCACCACCACACCAATGTCTAGCAGAAGAATCAACATACACCTTGGGTGTGAGAGCTCCATCCGAAGAGGTAATGAAATAGGTTAGGCAGCAGCTGATGAGTTTGCAGTCACAGATGTGTGCAGTTGGGGGATGTTAAGGTAAAATGTCTGTTTGGGATATGTTGTGTTGAGGGTGGGGGCTAGAAAGGGAGTTTTTAAGTGAAAAAGAACAGCCATGTTACAAGTTACCAACCAGTATTTTGGATCATCTGTTTTAGTGTATGAAGAAGGTTTCAAATTTACTTTTACACATGTAGAACCCCTTAATTCCCACCCCCAACAGCAACAACAAAATATTCACGTAATATCAAAGCTTCAGAATCATGCCTCTTATACTGGGTCTTCAAAGATCAGTAGAAAAGCTAGGAGCCCCAGCCAGTTTGCAAAGTGAAAGGGCAGAGGTTTGGGAAGGGGTAGGTCAACAAAGGTCCATCTAGTCAAGGCTATGGTTTTTCCAGTGGTCATGTATGGATGTGAGAGTTGTCCTATAAAGAAAGCTGAGCGCCAAAGAATTGATGCTTTTGAACTGTGGTGTTGGAGAAGACTCTTGAGAGTCCCTTGGACTGCAAGGAGATCCAACCAGTCCATCCTAAAAGAGATCAGTCCTGAATATTCACTGGAAGGACTAATGCTGAAGCTGAAATGGCAATACTTTGGCCACCTGACGTGAAGAACTGACTCATTTGAAAAGACCCTGATGCAGGGAAAGATTGAGGGCAGGAGAAGGGGCCGACAGAGGATAAGACGGTTGGATGGCATCACCAACTCAATGGACATGAGTTTGGGTGAACTCTGGGAGTTGGTGATGGACAGGGAGGCCTGGCGAGCTGCGATTCATGGGGTCGCAAAGAGTCGGACACGACTGAGTGACGGAACTGAACTGAGATGGGCCCGGAGTATATTTGGAGGTAGTCCTGGGCCCTCTCAGCAGCCAGCTTGCTTTTCCTTTGTGTTTTCACGCCTTCCAAAAGCCGACTTAGAGGCTTGAGATGAAACAGGCCCAGCCCTTGCCCTGATGGCCTCCAGCCTGACTTGAAACATTTGAGAGTTGCAAATTGTGATTTTAACCAGCAGATGGCAGCATCTGCCTAGAGATGCACCATCCCGCGGGGCCCGCCTCACTACACCATGCAAGGCGTTTACGGAGCACTAGAGGGCGCTGCGCCCCCACCTCTGGTCAGAGACTGGGCTGGTTCAGAGCATCTCCTGTAGGGAAGTCTACCCCGAAGTCTCTACCCTCCTGTCCTTTCCCCCACTTACACCTGTTCACAAAGAGGACTCTGTGGCTGTCTGCTCAGGAGTGATTATTACACACACACACACACACACACACACTCACAATTTCCAACAGGACCAGAAAAGAAAAGAAAGAAAGAATGTGAAGTCACTCAGTCGTGTCCGACTCTGCTACTCCATGGACTGTAGCCTAGCACGCTCCTCTGTCCATGGGATTTTCCGGGCAAGAGTACTGTGGTGGGGTGCCATTGCCTTCTCCAGGGGATCTTCCTGACCCAGGGATCAAACCTGGGTCTCCCGCATTGTAAGCTTTACCGTCTGAGCTACCAGGGAAGTCCCAATAGGACCAGTGAGCCACCAAATCTGATCGTTCAGAGGAAGCTGGCTTATCTTCTTTTACATTCTGGCAATCACAGGAAGTTCTACATTAAATACCTGTTTCAGTGATAGGATTTATTAGAGTCCAAGGTCAATCAGGGCACCAGATGGGCAGAACTTGCACCCCAGTAGGAAATAACAGCAAATGAGCTCGACTCACAGGTGCTTCCGTGTTGTGAAGGTATATACATCTAAAGCGTCATTTAATACCTACAGTTTAATTCTGTGAGAGAGGTAACTCTATCCCCACTTTAAACCCTGGGCAGCTGGTTCTCAGTTACCTCTTAGTCCTCAGTTGTCTCTTAGTCACTTCTGCATTGTCATAAGCTCCCTAGTGGTGGAAAAGGGATTAAACCCCACATTTATCTGCCGGCAAACACTCCGTTCTTTCTGCAGCCTCTTTCTACAGTTTCCCCCTGCAACACAGGGACGGCAAGAAATATTCAGTTCCCTGAAAGGAATTTAGTATCACTTCATTTGTTTTCCCTTTTCCAAATAGAATGCAGGTGAATTAAACAAAGCCTTCTGCCAAGTGCTAAATAGAAACTTTTCTACCAGAGGCGTGTTCTCGTTCAATGGAATGTAATATAGGATTCTGCTTCGTTTGAATTCACAGGAACGTTGCATAATATGCAATTTTCTGTGATCACAGTAGCATCTGAAAAACCCAGTTACCAAACAAATGTTAAAACGGGGCTAAATGAAAATTGCTCTACTTGTGTCAAATGTTAATCAGTGAAATCAACTGTTTGCTCTCAAGTCAAGGTGAGATGTGAATGAACCCTCCTCCAACCGTCTTTTTCACACAGGCTGCTGAACGTGGCAGAGCTGCCATGATCTCCACAGTGCATCCACCCAGTAAGTCAGTAGGGCCCTAACCTGGCATTAACAACAGAATAAGGGTCTGAGGGACTTCCCTGGTGGTCCAGTGATTAAGACACTGAACCTCCACTGCAGGGGGCACAGGTTGGATCCTTGGTGGGGGAATTAACATCCTGCACGCCTGTGAGTGGCATAAGGTTCTAAATAATAGATGTGGTAATTCTCTTCTATTCTGCCTTGGTCAGACCACTCCTGGTGGTGCTAAGTTCTTGTTGCAATATTTTGGCAAGAGGGAAAATGTCAAGGGAGGAGAGATGGAGTGGTCAGGTGCTACCCTGGCCGAGACCTTTGCAGGGCTCTCAGCTGTTTCTTAGTCTGTGGGCTGGAGAAAAGATGGTTAAAGAGAGCAGAGAACTCATATTCAAATATGCACACATGCAGGAGAAGGCAATGGTACCCCACTCCAGTACTCTTGCCTGGAAAATCCCATGGATGGAGGACCCTGGTGGGCTGCAGTCCATGGGGTCGCCCAGAGTCGGACACGACTGAAGCGACTTAGCAGCAGCAGCAGCAGGGGATGTTGGGGGCTCGAGCTCTCAGTGATCACAGGTAAGCCTGTAAACAGAAGACAGGCATAGAGGCAGAGCGTGTCCCATTTAAAGAAAAACCTTATCACACAGACCGCTGTCCTGAGTGGAACGTGTGGCCGGGTGAGGGCCTCGGTAAACACTGGTGAGCTGACGAGACACACAAGCAGAAAATCCCACGCTTGGCACGCGCTAAACCGAAGCTGGTGGTGCAGTAGTGGCTGAGACAGGCTCTGCGCTTGCCTCGTTGAGCCTTTAGCTGGGTGGGCAAACAGGCACTGCCACCTTAGGGTGTGAAAGGTACTCAGCAGGATGCCAAGGAGCCCAGCAGAGAAGCACCTGGCCCCATCTCAAGGGAGCTGGAAAGAATCCCCACAGAAGTGTTGTCTAATTTGAGACCTGAATAGTGAATAGGAGTTAGTTGGATAAAGAGAGTGGGAGAGAGAGAAACTTCCTATGGAAATAACCCACCTTCCCCAAAACAAAGTTGCCTATGACTTCCTGTAGGTATGTGAACCTTCCCGAAACACCTAGAAAAAATATTTTATCTGTTATCTACTGCTGCCTAATAAACTACTGTAAAATGTTGTGTCTTGAAACCATGACTATTTTTTTTTTCTTAACCTTTTAATTTTGTTTTGGGTTTTTGTTGATTAGCAAACAATGTTGTGATAGTTTCGGGTGAACAGCAAAGGGACTCGGCCATATGTACACGTGTGTTCATTCTCCCCCAAAGCCCCCTCCCATCCAGGCTGCCACATAACTGAGCAGAGTCCCCTGGGCTGTGCAGTAGGACCTTGTTGGTTACCCATTTTAAATATAGCACTGTGTACATGCCCACCCCAAACTCCCTAACTATCCCTTCCCCCATTCTTCCCACCAGCAACCATAAGCTGGTTCTCAAAGTCTCTTTCTGTTTTGTAAGTTCATTGGTATCATTTCTTTTCAGATTCCACATATAAGGCACGTCATACAATGTTTCTCCTTCTCTGTCTGACTTCATTCAGTATGGCACTCTCTAGTTCCATCTGTGTTGCTGCAAATGACATTATTTCATTCTTTCTAATGTCTAAGTAATGTTCCATTGTATGTAGGCACCATATCTTCTTCATCCACTTCTCTGTCGAGGGACACTTAGATTTCTTCCATGCCCTGGCTATTGTAAACAGTGCTGCAACGAATAAAAAAATGCATCTGTTGGGATTGTGTTTTTCTCTGGCTATATGTCCAGGAGTGGGCTTACAGGGTCATATGGTAGCTCTATTTCTAGTTTTTAAAGGAACCTCCATCCCGTTCTCCAAAGTGGCTGTACCAATCTGCATTCCCACCAACAGTGCAGGAGGGTTCCCTTCTCTCTACACCCTTTCCAGCACTTGTTGTTCATGGATTTTTTGGTGATAGCCTTACGTGAGGTGATATCTCACTGTCATTTTGATTTGCACTTCCCTAATAATTAGCAGTGTCTAACATCTTTTCATGTGCCTGCTGGTCACTGGTATGCCTTCTGCCCAGTTTTCAAGTGGGAAGCCTTGAGTGTTTACACGCTCGTGTTTCTGCAGCCTAGGCTGGGCTCAGCTGGGTGGTTCTTCTCTCGTCTTCTCTGGGGTCCCTCGTGGGGCTTCTGTCGCTTGGTTCAGGTGGGGTGGGGGGGCCAGATGGCAGTTGATGTTAGCATTCTCTGGGCATACTTTGGATCTCCTCAACATCAATTTACAACCTCCAGTAGGAAAGACTGATTTTTTTTTTTTTTTGCTATGGTGAGCTCAGGCCAGTATTTCCAGAGACCAAGAGAGGACATTTCAAGGCATCTTGAGAACTGGGTGGCAGAATTCACATAGCGTCACTTCCACCACATCCTATTGTACAAAGCAAATTTGAGGCTAAAGCATGAGGAACTAGAATCCTACTTTTGATGCGAAGCATTGCAAGATACTGTGGCCATGCTTTCCCACTCACCACTAACATGCTGGGCAGACCCAAAGTAGAGTGAGTTAAAAGTGAGTCCAGAAAGGTGAAGTTTGAGCTCAGTCTTTAAGGATAAGATTTTATTAAGCAGAGCAGAGGTGAGCAGTGCATGGCAGGGAGAGGCTGGAGCACATGCCTGGACTGTCTGGAGGAATTCACAGGATGGGGTGCCAGAGTCAGGGGGGCCACTGTGGGGAAGGCACCTCAGGAGGGGAGCATCCTCAGGTCTCAGCAATGCCCCACAATGCACTGGGACGCCTGTGGAGTGATCCATCAATATCCATCCTATTTGGAGAAGCATCAGACCGTGAAGGACCTTGCATGATTCAGGTAGGAGCTCAGCAAGGTAACATTTTCACCAGGAGACTTAGACCACAAGTCTTGTTTGGGCTTCGCTAGTGACTCAGTTGGTAAAGAATCTGCCTGCCATGCAGGAGACCCCAGTTCAATTTTCTGGATCGGGAACATCTCCTGGAGAAGGGATAGGATACCCACTCCAGTATTCATGGGCTTCCCTGGTGGTTCAGAAGGTAAAGGATCTGCCTGCCATGTGGGAGACCTGGGTTCGATCCCTGGGTTGGGAAGATCCCCTGGAGGAGGGCATGGCAACCCACTCCAGTATTCTTGCCTGGAGAATCCCCATGGACAGAGGAACCTGGCGGGCTACAGTCTACGGGGTCGGATGCAAAGTGTTGGACACAGCTGAGCGACTAAGTGTGAAGCAGCCTCAGAATCGTTTCATTCCTATCCATTTGGTCAGAACTGTAATTACTGGTACTAGCTGTGTCTCCTAGTTCAACTATGTCTTTGACTTCTGTTTCCTTGTCTTGGTCGTGTTATCTCACCTGAAGTAGAGGACAGATGCTGTTTTCTTAGCTGGCTGTAAAAGCTCCATTTGGCTTTCTCGTGGACACTGACTCCGAGGGCCATTGCAAGAGCACAGGGACTTTAGCACGTGAAGAGAGAAGCCATCTACAGCAACACATACCTACTTGCAGTTGTTTCTCCACAGGATCTGCCCCACCCCTCACCATTTTCTTTAATCTGTGGGGAGAAAGCATTGCTGAAACGGCAGTGAGACAGGGAGAACGGAATAGCAATCAACTTTTTTAGCAAAGCCGAGAGAGGTGACTCAGATCACCGAAGGTCATATGATAGCCAGATGATCTAAACCACTGGGGGTGGATTGCAAACAATTCCCTCACATTTTTGGTTGCGCTGTGAGCAGGAACGAAAGCATAGTTTAAAATTAAAGCACAAGCTCTTTGTTTTGAGTGAATCCTTCCGTCATTTGGAGGTGCGCTGGCAGTCAGCTAGCTTTATGCTCAGAAAGCCTTGTGAAAATCAAGCAGAGACAAGTTCTAGAAGCAATGGCAGGCACAACAAATGTCTTCCGGTTCCTACACATCTGCCTTTGTTCTTTCCAACCCGAAAGGTGCATCTTTTGAAACAGAAACCAAGACTCCAGCCTAAACCAGGACTCCAGACTTTCTTAACAGTTATCAGTTGGAATTTATGTTGTTCGGTCAACCTGCAGGCTGGCAAAAAACTTTTCCTTTGTTTTGCTTTGGGGAGAAACAGAGGCTCTTAGAGGTGGCAGGAATAAAAACTTGATGATTCAAGGCATTTTGTGTTGGATTAGCTAGACTCTATAAAGTGATGTGCCCTGAGCCTCGGGTTGCCTATGTTTTGCTAAGATAGGAAGGATTCCCTCAGGGACAGACAGGCCTGGGGTTAATTATGCTGCAGGGTGAATTCATCCTAAATCTTTTTTTTTTTTCCTTTCTTTTTTAACCAACAAAGACAAATTGCCTCATATGTTTTAAAAGGCCCTAAAAAAATTAGGTGAGTGAATCTAACATCCAGCCAACACATGAACCCCGAGTCAGCACGTGGCAGCCTGCCAGCGAGACTCCTCGGTGTTGGTTTGTGTAGACGGGGGTGAGAAGGGGGCAGTCATCGCTGGGCATACTGCTCACATGAACTTCCACGTCCCCGTATCTGGGCTGCAGTCATGCAGGGGGGCTTGCACGTTACCCTCGTGTGTAAGCCAGGAAACTGTGGGCAACAGAATCACGGATGCAAAAGGGCTTGGGTCTTGGCAGCAATAGAGACTCAGACGTAAATAACAGACCGGTGGACACATGGCGGGAGGAGAGGGCGGGAAACTGAGAGAAGCTTGGAAACATACGCATTCAGTTCAGTTCAGTTCAGTCGTGTCTGACTCTTTGCGACCCCATGAATCGCAGCATGCCAGGCCTCCCTGTCCATCGCAATCTCCCATACGCATTACCATACGTGAAACAGACAGCCAGCGGGGATTATTGTATGACGCAGAGCGCTCAGCCTGGTGCTCTGTGACTACCTAGAGGGCTGGGAGAGGGTGGGGGGGAGGCTCAGGAGGGAGGGGACACGTGCATCCTTATGACTGATTCATGCTGATGTGTGGCAGAAACCAATACAACATTGTAAAGCAATTATCCTCCAGTTAGAAATAAATAAATAAAAAGAGCTTGGGTCTTGCCAGCCATACAGCTCCGAGCCCCAGTTCTGTTTCCACCAGTCATTTGCTGCAAGCTTGACATTGAACAGAGTTTAAAATCTCTCTGATCCTCAGTCTCCTCATCTTTATAATATAATGGAGACAATAATACTGACCTCCCAGGCTTGTGCCAGCAAAACATCATTCACCTTACACACTCAGACACAACACGTGCAACTCAAAGGTGTTTCCTCTGCCAAATGGTTGATAAGCAGTGGATCCTGGGATCAAATTCTTTGTGTTCAAACTCTAGATCTGCTGTCTACCAAAGGTCATAAATTGAAGAACTGGTTTAACCTTTCTGTGCTATGTTTTTCTATCTGGAAAATGTGGGCGACTCTAACAGCTGTCCCAGTGGTTTGCTGTTGACACCTAAAGCCCTTAATGGTAGGGAGAGCCTGGAATCAGCACTTAGCTGATGCAGATGATAGTAGCGATCATGGTTCGGATGATCTGTCCAGGGTCACACAGCGTGTAAGGTCCAGAGCCTGGGTCCAATCGCAGGAATTCTAGCTTTAGCTGTAAGGTTTTGCTAATGAGAGACAGGAGCACAGAATTAAGGGCAAAGAAGGGAAACAATTTGAAATCCCACAGGATGAGGTTTCTGTGGTGGTAGAAAAGACTTGAGCAGCTTTCAAGAGACAATGGAAGTGTGGGAGGGCTGGGCTAATGCCTTCCTTATGGGCGGAACGGGACCTCTTGGGCTTTGATTAGGGAGGCTCAGAAATGAGGTCATCCTGCAAGACCTATGCCACCTCTGTGGTCTGTGCACAAACTGTGTTGTTGGTCATGGGCTGAGTTGTGGAGCTCTTGGATCTGGGATGTGATCTTCAGCTCAAGGTTGGGAGAGGGGTCTCTGCTACGGTCAGAGGGAAACGGTCTTTGCTTTATTTTTCCTCCCTTTGTCCCTATGACTTCCTTTTGCGGAAGAGTATCTGGGGGTGGTCATTTATAGCTGTGGTGAGAAAGCGTCTTACCCTGTATCACTCAGTCACTCACTCACTCTCTGTGCTACTTCATGTGTTACTTGCTCAGTCGTGTCCGCCTCTTTGCGACCTTGTGGACTGTAGCCTGCCAGGCTCCTCTGTCCATGGAATTCTCCCGGTAAAGATGCTGGAGTGGGTTGCCATTTCCTTCTCCAGGGGATCTTCCCAACCCAGGGACTGAACTCCAGTCGCTTGCATTGGAAGCAGATTCTTTGCTGTTTGAGCCACCAGGGAGCCCTCTGCCTGAAGTCAAATGGCCAATAGAGTAGGTTTCAATGTCGTTACCTGTAAAATTTGTATTAAGAGTACTTTAAGACCGTGTTCAAGACCATCCATATAAGATAATGTAGATAAAACATTTAGCTCTTATTGATTAGTCATTGACTTTCTACTAATTTTTTTAAAAAAAATATATTTTTTGGTGTGGATCATTTTAAAAGTCTTCATTGAATTGGCTACAAAATTGCTTCTGTTTTGTGTTTTGGTTTTTTGGCCACAAGGCATGTGGGAGCTTAGCTCCTCAACCAGGGGCCTGCACCTCCGGCTTTGGAAGGTAAAGTCTTAGCCACTAGACCACGAGGGAAGTTCCAGCTTACTACTCAGTGAAAACCCTGTTAAAGTGCATTACGGATACAGCAGCAAGAACAGATTTGGTCTCTCTGGTTATCGTCTGAAGGTTCAGGTTTGAGTCCTGACTATTGTTGCTGCTGTTCAGTCGCTAAGTTGTGTCTGACTCTTTGTGGCCAAGGACTGCGGCACACCAGGCCTCCCTGTCCTTCACTGTCTCCCAGAGTTTACTCAAATTCATGTCCACTGAGTCGGTGATGCCATCCAACCATCTCATCCTCTGTTGTCCCATTCACCTCCCGCCCTCAGTCTTTCTCAGCATCAGGGTCCTTTCCAATGAGCTGGCTCTTGGCATCAGTTGGCCAAAGTATTAGAGTTTCAGCTTCAGCATGAGTCCTTCCAATGAATATTCAGGACTGATTTCCTTCAGGATTGACTGGTTGGATCTCCTTGCAGTCCAAGAGACTCTCAAGAGTCTTCTCTGGCACCACAGTTTGAAAGCATCAGTGCTCAGCCTTCTTTACGGTCCAACTCTCACATCCGTACATGACTACTGGAAAAACCATAGCTTTGACTAGGTGGACCTTTGTCAGCAAAGTGAGGTCTCTGCTTTTTAATACACTGTCGAGGTTTGTCATAGCTTTTCTTCCAAGGAGCAAGCGCCTTTTAATTTCATGGCTGCAGTTACTGTCCTCATCGATTTTGAAGCCCAAGAAATAAAGTCTGTCACTATTTCCATCTTTCCCCATCTATTTGCTATGAAGTGATGGGACAAGATGCCACGATCTTAGTTTTTTGAATGTTGAGTTTTAAGCCAGCTTTTTCACTCTCTTCTTTTACCTTCATCAAGAGGCTCTTTAGTTCCTCTTTGCTTTCTGCCATTAGAGCTGTATCATCCGCCTCTCTGAGGTTATTGATACTTCTCTCGGCAATCTTGATCCCAGCTTGTGATTCTGACTAGTGTGACCTGTTCCAAGTCACTTTTCTTTTCTGTTTTTTTTTTCTCATCTGTAAAATTACAATATTGGAAAAGGTCAACATTGAAAGGTTATTTTCTAAGAAACATTAGTCTCATGAGATTGTCCTTAGAATGAACAGGGGTTTGGTGGACATATAAGATTGAGGAGATTTATTCTAAAACTTTTTGTTTTGTATTGGGATGTAGCTGATTAACACTGTTTTGATAGTTTCAGGTGAACGGTGCAGGGACTCAGCCATTCATATACATGTATCTCTCCTCTAGCATTTGGGGGAGTCTGTACCCCAAATGAAACCATCAGTACACACTGCCAGAGTAAAGCCCCTGCAGCGAAGGAGTCCTGTAATAAAGAATCCTGTCAGACTGGAAGCAAACAAAGGTTCCCCCGAGCCACGTGATCACAGGACCCCTCTATATAAAAGCAGATCACTTTCCTGTGGATTATTTTGGGACCTACTGAACTGGGTAGTCTCCTAAGAGCCTTATCAACTTTGACCATCTTTTCCCTCTACCAGCATCACTTACATCTGGTGTTTGTTTCTTGAGTTTCAGCATCAGGGACAAGGGAGATGCTCTCCTTGTTGCTAGAGGTCTCATCTGTCAATCCCAGACCGTGTGGCGTGGATGACTGACAGGTCTATATTCACACAGAGCTGCACAGGTAAAGCACGCACCCATCAGTGTGTGTACAAAGATGATGAAAATACGAGGAACCTAAAAATGTGTTTCACAGCATTCTATTGCTGCCAGCACTGTTTGGTTTTTATTTTAAAAAATTCTTTGCACTGTTCCTGGGGCAGCCTTTTCTTTTGAATTGTGTCTAGTTTTCTCACCCACATGGAAGGAAAAGCTTGGACCTGGGAGTCTTTCACTGCTTTCTGAATAGCTGAGACCAGACCAGTGATGGTCTGGAAACCGGAAGGCTCAGATTCCAATTCTACCATCCCATGAACTGGACCTGGCTTTGGAGCAAGTCACCTGTCCAGTCAAAGCTGGCAGCTCTCTGTTTACAAGACGGAGGGAGCTGAGCTTGACTGGTCCATGTGTTCTTGCATGAGATGGGGTTTCTTCTAGAGAAATGTCATCTGAAGGCAACTTTTGGGTCCAGTTTGTCCCATCTGATCCTGTGTGGGTTGCAATAACCTCCCTGTACCAATAAGGGATAGCAGGGAATAGGAGCGGCTCAAGTCCCTCTGGCCCTGTTATTTATTTTTTATTTTAGAGTTTTTATTGAAGAATAGTTGATCCACAATGTTGTGTTAGTTTCAGGCGTACAGCAAGGTGAATCAGTTAAAAGATACCTGCTGTGTGCTCTGTCACCTCAGTCGTGTCTGACTCTTTGTGATCCTGTAGACTGTAGCCCGTCAGGCTCCTCTGTCCATGGGATTTTTCTGGCAAGAATACTGGAGTGGGTTGTCACGCCCTTCTCCAGGGGATATTCCCAACCCAGGGATGGAACCCGCGTCTCCTGTGTCTCCTGCACTGCAGGCAGATTCTTTACCGCTGAGCCACCAGGGATGCCCATACAGATATATATCTACTTTTTAAAAGATTTTTTCCCCAATGTAGGTCATTCCTCCAGCTCTTTGAAAAGGGGCTTCACTTCACCCACTTGTGTCAATGCCAGAATGATGTCATCTTCATTCTTGGGGAAAATGTCCTTTCTATTAGGACAGCCCTATGTCCACTAGATCAATGGCCCAGATGGTAGTAGGGCTTTGGGTGGTTCTTCTGCCTTTTTATATTGTAACAAAAGAAATCCTAATGCAAACCCTAATTTAAGTTATGGGAAGGATTTTGTTTAATCCACAAAAGCAATGAGAACCAGACCAGGGCCTGCAAGGAGGGCCAGACACAAAGGCTTAGGTTAAGGCAGGGGGATCAGCTTCAGTTCTGAGGTTAAAGATTGCTCTCTCTTTTGTGGCTTGGGCAGGCTCTTGACATCACTTAGGCATAGCGGACGCGGGGGGAGCTGAATCCTGTGAATGTGCATGCTGGCTTCTGTTTCCCCTAAACTGTGATTTCAAACAGTGGGCTCAAATTCCCTGCACTACAGCACAGAGCTCCTCTCCCCAGAAAAGGCCTGAAGTGTTGATTCTGAGGTTGATTGGTCGACACACTGGAAAAGACCCCAATGCTGGGAAAGACAGAAGGCAGGAGGAGAAGGGGCAACAGACAGTGAGATGGCTGGATGGCATCACCGACTCCATGGACATGAATCTGAGCAAACCTCGGGAGATGGTGGCAGATGGGGGAGCCTGGCGTGCTGCAGTCCATGGGGTTGCAAGGAGTCGAACACGACTAAGCCACTGGATGACAGCAACAACTGTGTCCCTCTCCCTGCTCCACTGGCAATCAGCTAACTAAGCCCTGGTTGGGGCTTGTCTGGATCACCGCAGTAACTTCCGGTGGTGGTGGGGTCTTCATGCATTTGCCAGTGGAGGAGCATCAAAGATCTGGGCTGCCTCTGGGTGGTTGGTGACTTCACCACCCAGGGACCGTGGACCAGACACTTAACCCCTCCTGGCCCTGCTCACCGTCCTTTCCTGGGCAGCGGGTACAGAACCCCTGCCGAGAGCCCCCACGGGTGGGACAGCTCTGCTGGGGCCTCCTCCTCCCCTCACCTGCTCTATAATATCTGCAGAGCCTTGTGACTCTGTCTCACTCCGCCTTGCTCTCTGGCATCTTGGAGACGTGGCAAGAGCCTCCCTCTCTTCTGACAACATCCTTCCTCTCTTGCTTCCTGAAATGTACTCTTTCTTCCAGGCTCAAATCAGGTATTTTCACCTTAGTAGTTTTTCTTGATGTTCCAGGCTAGATTTCCCTCCTCTGTGTCCCCCTTGGACACCCCGGATTTACATCTCTCATAGCACTTAGGAAACCCCAAGTTTCCACCCCCAAGATGCCCATAGACCTGTGACTTTTCTACAGTCATTTCCAGGATTCATTCTCCTTAGGATGGTTAATGTTAGTCTATGACATGGCAACCCACTCCAGGATGCTTGCCTGGAAAATTCCATGGACAGGGGAGCCTGGCTGGCTACAATCCATGGGGTCGCAAAGAGCTGGGCACGACTGAACTCTCACACATGCATATTGTAGTTGGTGAATGGATGTGGTGAAGAATGCATCTTGTTTTTTAAATTTGATTATATTTAACACCAAAAACATTTTGTATTGGGGTAGAGCTGATGAACAATGTTGTGAGAGCTGCAGGGGAACAGTGAAGGGACTCAGCTGTAAAATAAAAATACGTCTTGTTTTTATACACCAGTGGTAGAGAAGTTCTTTCTAGTGAGAGAAGGAAAAAGTCTTGGTCTCTCATGAGCCAGGATAATTTACATATTCTACTTCATTTCACCTCTTCATTCTGATGATGTCTATGGTAACGATGTGATCTTTTGGTTTGATTACTATTGGAGTATAGTTGCTTTACAATCTTGTGTTAGGTTCTGCTGTACAGCAAGTGAGCCAGCGACATGTGCACACACATCCCTTCCCCAGCAGCCCTCCGAGAGCACCAAGCTCGGCCCCCCGTGCTGCACTGCAGGCTCCGCCAGCGATCCATTTCACACATGCTGGTGCCGACAGGTCAAACCTGACCTCCCAACTGTGTAATCTGAAAGAGGGGAAAATGGAGTCGCAGAGAGCTTAACTGATGCTGTCAGTTGGATCCTTTGGGAAGGAGACACTGAGAGGGAATTAGCAGTGCAAGTGCTTTTGTGTGTGTGTTTGTTTATGTGTATGGTCTGGGGGGTGGTGCAGAGGCTTTGACAAAGCATGGCCCGATTCACCAGCAACCGATTCACAGCAACGATTGCCCGTTAGGGATGTCCCACGTTGAGCAGAAACGATCCTCCCCCTGCCTCCCCGCTGTGCTCAGAGGCTGATGTGAGGAATGAGGGTCATCCCACTGAACGTTCTCTCCAATCTGTGCTCCCGCCATGTTGAACCCAGATGTCCGAACAAAGCCACAATCTGAAACTGGGTCATTCTGACTTTAAAGTCTTTTTTTTTTTTTTTTTTACTACACTATACTTCTGAAATTTAAGGGGCCTCTTAAATATTCTGAAACAAAGTTTCAAAAATCTATTGGTTGACCAACATCCGCACAATACCAGCAACAAACACGACACTCGAGTTTAAGCGCCCATGTAAAAGAGCAGGGTGACCTGCTTTCTCACAGTCTTGCTCCCACTGCTTTGTTTCTTCTGTCTTGAAACTGTGTCTTGGCAGGACCTACAGGGATCATATAATACACTGAATGGTTAAAAGTTATTAAAACTCCAGATGACTGAACTTACTGATTAAGCAACTGTATGGACATCCAAAGCACTTAGCAGGCCTGTCTTGGTGGCCAAGTGTTGTAACCCTGGGCGGGGAAGCAGGGGACTGAACAAGAGCTGGGATGCTTCAAGTCCTGATTATCCATGACCTCATCTTCATCACAGGCATCCCGGGACTGCGGCCTTCCGGCCGCCTCTTTGCAGGCCCACAAGGGCCATCAGAGTGAGAGGCACGCGAACTGTTACAGCCTGAGCTCTCGGGAGCACTCAGAAAACCACACATCGATTCAAAGCCTCATCTTTCAATCCAGTGCTTCAAAACAACTGCAGTGAGATGTGGACTTAGAGTGAAATGGGTTCTGCTTTCCCTCAGAGGGTTCTATGGCTCAGTCTGGGGAAGTCAGGTCTAGAAAGGGTAGGCGTGGCCAAGTCTCCATCACTCTGCTTCTCAGACCCCAACCTAGAGTTACTGAGTCCCTCTGGGGTCGGAGGCCATTACTTTTATTACTCATCTGTTTCAGCTCATCTCAAGCTTTGCAGGTGGCCTTAGTGGTAAAGAACCTGCCTGCCAGTGCAGGAGACATAAGAGATGTGGGTTCTATCCCTGGGTCAGGAAGATCCCCTGGAAGAGAGCATGGCACCCACTCCAGAATTCTTGCCTGGAGAATCCCCAGGGACAGTGGAGCCTGGCAGGCTACAGTCGCAGAGTCAGACATGGCTGAAGCGACTTAGCATGCACACACGCAAGAGAAGGAGCAGGCTGATGGCAGGTCCTAGAGTCTTGAACACCATCCAAGTCTACATTGATCTTAAGAGTTCTAGTCCCCAGGTCACCAGCTGTTCAGTGGGAGAGACAAGCCTAAATCCCAGCCCAGTAGTCCACTAGAACTGGACTCTTCAAGTAGGCGGTCAGAGCTCTTCAAAACATGTTGGCAGCTGACTCAACTGGTGGTGAGCTTCCCATCACTGGAGGTAATAAAACAGATACAAGGAGGTTATCAACAAAGTAGGCTATAGATAAGAGTTGTGAGGAGGGAAGGAGGTGGGAATCTGTAAGTTTGCTTGCAACTCCTCTGGAAGTCGAACTCTCATAAAGGTAGACACAGACAATCCAGTAGGAAAAATCATCGCAATAATGCAAGACTAATATCATATCTGTTATCACATTTCTTCAATTCATGCTCGGGTGCCTAAGCATTTATTTTTTTTTCTTTTCTTTTTATCATCTTTGGCTACACTGCACAGCATGTGAGATCTTAGTTCCTTAACCAGGGATGGAACCCACGTGCCCTGCATTAGAAGTGCAGTCTTTTTTAAAAAAAATTTATTGGAGTGTAGTTGATTTACAGTTTTGTAATAGCTTTCCCGGTGGCCCAGTTGGTGAAGAATCCGCCTGCAATGTGGGAGACCTGGGTTCAATCCCTGGGTTGGGAAGATCCCCTGGAGCAGGGCATGGCAACCCACTCCAGTATTCTTGCCCGGAGAACCCCATGGACAGAGGAGTCTGGCGGGCTGCAGTCCATGGGGTCGTAAAGAGTCGGACACGACTGAGCAAGCAAACAGAATGGTTTCAGGTGTACAGAAAAGTGATTCCGTTATGCACACACATATATCCACTCTTCTTAAGATTCTTTTCCCACTACAGAGTATAGAGTAGAGTTCTCTCTGCTATACAGTAGACACTTATTTATTTACTTATGGCTGTGCTGGGTCTTCATTGCTACACAAACTTTCCTCCAGTTGCGGTGCACGGGCTTCTCATTGCGGTGGCTCTCATGCTGTGGAACACAGGCTTAGTTGCCCGAGACATGTGAGATCTTCCCAGAGCAGGGGTCGAACTGGTGTCCCTTGCCTTGCAAGGGTGACTCTTAACCACTGGGCCGCCAGGGAAGTCCCTAGGCATTTACTTTCTAACTCACAAATCCAGTTGCATCACTTCATTGCTAAAATCAACAACAGTCCCCTCTTAAATTTCCCTGTGCTCCACCCCGACTATAAAATCTTTCCAATCAGATCATCCCTTCACGTTTGGACTCCATCCCTCACCATTTTCCGTCTTATCTTAGAGCATGACATAAACTTGGATGCCACCTAAATGAACTATCTATTACAGTGAAGCAAATTACACCCAAATAAAGCAACTCTCAGCAATAAACACGTATTATCTCATAGGAATTCAGAAGTGGTCAGCAGTGCGGTTCTGGTTTGAGATCTCTCATGAGGTTGTGGGAAAGAGGTCAGGCCGTCTCAGTAATCTGAAGGCTGGGCTGGGGAATCAGCCTCCCAGATGCCTCACTCACATGGTTTGGGTTATTAACAGGAAGCCTCAGGCTCTTCATATCTTCATGGGGTCTTCTCTACAGGCTGCTTGAGCATCCTTACAACATGGGTACAGACCTCCCTCAGAGTGGGATCTCCAGGAGGGACCAAGACAGACGAGACCATAGTTCACATGGTCTTGGAAATAGGGCTTCCCTGGTGGCTCAGCAGCAAAGAACCTGCCTGCTGCTTCAGGAGATGGAGGTTTGAACCCGGGGTTGGGAAGATCCCCTGGAGAAGGAAATGGCAACCCACTCCAGTATTCTTGCCTGGAGAACCCCATGGACAGAGGAATCTGGCAATTTACAGTCCATGGGGTTGCAAAAGAGTTGGATGTGACTTAGCCATTAAACAACAATAACAACAAGCCTTGGAAACACGCATCATTTTGGCAGTAACTTATAGGCTACACAGGTTGCGTTTTCTCGATGGAGCGGGAACTATAGAAAAGCAGGGCACTGGGGGCTTTCCTGGAGGCGGCCACCGCGCCCACAGCGCTGATTCGCTGGTCCTCTCAGCTTACTTCCTTTGCCTCTTCTCCACCTATTTCTCTTCCAGCCATCCTTCTGGAAAGATCTCAGCTCTCATCACCTTCGTGGACTCTCTTCTGAATCCATTAAACAAAACCCCCAATTTTTCTTTTCTGTTTTCCCTTAACTGCTGTGTTACCTCTTATAAAAAGATGCAATTTACTGTAAAGTATTGTTTTCTCTCTCCACCAAGAGATATATAAAAGACAGAACCAAAAGGTATGTAAAAGAAAGGACCATTTCCTATCTAGTGTTTCTAATATTGAGTTACATTTTGGCAAGTAATGGATATTTATGGAATATGTCAATGAATTAGTAGTGTTTCCTTCATCTTATCATCTCTAACTTACTTTTGGGGGACCAAATTAATACTAATGAAGGAAAGTACAAAATAGCACCTAATACACAGTAAAAGGCACCAAGTATAATTTTTAAAATGTGAACCCTAAACCTAAGTGAAAGTGAGAGTCGCTCCGTCGTGTCCGACTCTGCGACCCCATGGACTACATAGTCCTTGGAATTCTCCAAACCAGAATGCTGGAGTGGGTAGCCCTTCCCTTCTCCAGGGGATCTTCCCAACCCAGGGATTGAACCCAGGTCTCCCACATTGCAGGCAGATTCTTTACCAGCTGAGCCCCAAGGGAAGCCCAAACCTAAGTGTAGTTTTAATAGGAAACAACTTTCTATAGGGAGAAGTTGAGGTAAAATGAAAACTAACTGTTACAGCAGGAAAAAGCCCTTTAAGTTATAGTGTCCAAGTTTGTCCTTTTGCATATGGGAAAAGTTGAGGCCAGATTTTTCATGGCAGGAACTAGAGAAGAGGGTTAACTAACCTCGATAAAAAGAGAATTAGATCACTTGAGTAGATTTTTATTCCTTCATTCTTTTCATATCCAAAAATCTCTAATTTCATCCCCATAAGTTATACTTAAAGAAGAGAAACATAGAGTGAATTAAACTGAGTGAGTCAAAAGGGACAGGTAAAATAGATATGAACTCCAAAGCATTAAGAGAAGACTCAAGGGTTTGGTACTCACCTTAGGTAGAGAAAAGCTCTTAAAAAAAAGAGAGGAAAAAAAGCTTGGAGTTGTCCTCATTTGCCTCTCCTTTGAGCCCCAGTGTTCTCTGTTCTCAATGCAAAATCCTAACTTCCAGAGTGGGGTGGTTTTTCTCTGGAGAAAGAAAAATAAATGCAATGTCAGAGGCTTGCTAACTAAGTACTGAAGATCCATATTCAACAGTAAAACTGACTTTTTGAAGTAGGGCATCAAGGGAATTGGAAAGAGGACAGAGAGAGAACACTAACTTTTCAAATTCAATCCTAAATTTAAGCTGTATTTTCCCCCCTCATTTATGTCCCTGTCTCATTCCTCTGTGATTTTCACTATCCAAGAGTGGTTTCAATAGTTCTCATTGTCAAAAGAATTTTGCCAATATCGATGTGAGTTTTCAGATGTTCCTGAGTGAGAAGGGAAGTAGGTGTTTGTGGAGCTAGCGAACTCCAGTACTCTTGCCTGGCAAATTCCATGGATGGAGGAGCCTGGTGGGTTGCAGTCCATGGGGTCGCTAGGAGTCGGACACGACTGAGTGACTTCACTTTCACTTTTCACTTTCCTGCACTGGAGAAGGAAATGGCAACCCACTTCAGTGTTCTTGCCTGGAGAATCCCAGGGACGGGGGAGCCTGGTGGGCTGCCGTCTATGGGGTTGCACAGAGTTGGACACGACTGAAGCAACTTGGCAGCAGCAGCAGCAGCAGCAAACTCTAGTGCCCTGAGATATCAAATGTACAAATGGTGTGCAGGCAGGGTGTTTGCTGCTGGCTTCCTAGCAACAGTGACATACCTCTGAAGAGGCTTTGACATTGTTTTCCAGCAAGCTCCCTGAGGACCTCTTTCTCCCATCCTGTGTCCCGTGTCACCACAGCGACTAATACTCAGCTCAGATGTTTCCAATCTTTGCTTGCTGAACCCACCCGGGGCAGGTAAATAAATTTCTTCACCAGTTGCACTTTCAGGCCATTTACACAATAGGCTGAAGTCATTCTTAGATTTTCAGTGAGAATGGAAACCATCGTAAAATTAGGGAAGATTCAAGGGCTTGGGAGAGCCCTTAAATGACCCATCTACAGTGTTGTCGGAATTGCATCAATGGTTCCAAGTCCCACCAAATATAAAAATAACCTGGGGAACTTGCAGCTCTATCCCAAATCAGTGGAATCAGAATCTCTGGAGGTGAGGCATGGGCATAACCTTTTTTACATTCTCTCCACCTTACTGCAATGTACATCCAGGGTTGGGAATCATAAGAGCTAATGATATCCTGGGTTCCAGAGGGTATGAAAATAAGTTCATGGAGAGAATTAATGCAGAGTAAAACCTAAACCCTAGATTCTCTGGCTTCCAATGTGGTCTTCCTTTCAATGCACTATTGTAATATACTTAGTAATTAATGCATTTATTAATGTCTGTTTAATTCAGGGCATTGAGACAGTAAATATTAAGAACTCTTTCTTAAAGCAGTGAAACTCAGGGCTTCAGAATCCTCAGTCACTAGAATATTGGATTCCATTATTTATAGTTGAGAATTGGGCTGAATTTATTATTTTTTCAGAGGCAGCAGAGCACTTAGGAAGCATGTTGGACTGCAAGTCGGGTAAACCAGTTTCTAGTGTTGGTCTTGCTATTCTCTGGTTTTTCGGTGATAGTTGCTCCATGTGTAGATGTGCTTTTGATGTTTTTGTGTGGGGAGGTGGACTCTGTGTCCAACAACTTTGCCACCTTGATCTCTTTTCACAGGTCAAATTTGTTGTGTCTCTCTACTGTCAACAAACTATCTGAAAAAGAAATTAAAAAAAAAATTCTATTCACAATACTGTCAAAAGCAATGAAATACTTCAGTCAGTTCAGGTCAATCACTCAGTCATGTCTGACTCTTTACAACCCCATGGACTACAGCATGCCAGGCCTCCCTGTCCATCACCAACTCCCGGAGCTTATCCACACTCATGTGCATTGAGTTGGTGATGCCATCCAACCATCTCATCCTCTGTCGTCCCCTTCGCCTCCTGCCTTCAATCTTTCTGAGCATCAGGGTCTTTTCTAATGAGTTAGTTCTTTACATCAGGTGGCCAAAGTATTGGAGTTTCAGCTTCAATATCAGTCCTTCCAATGAACACCCAGGACTGATTTCCTTTAGGATGGACTGGTTTGATCTCCTTGCAGTCCAAGGGACTCTCAAGAGTCTTCTCCAATACCGCAGTTCAAAAGAATTAATTCTTCTGTGTTCAGCTTTCTTTATAGTCCAACTCTCACATCCATACATGACTACTGGAAAAACCATAGCTTTGACTAGATAGACCTTTTTTGGCAAAGCAATGTCTCTGCTTTTTAATATGCTGTCTAGGTTGGTCATAACTTTTCTTCCAAGGAGCAAGGGTCTTTTGATTTCATTGCTGCAGTCACCATCTGCAGTGATTTTGGAGCCCCCTAAAATGAAGTCTGTCACTGTTTCCACTGTTTCCCCATCTATTTGCTATGAAGTGATGGGACCGGATGCCATGATCTTAGTTTTCTGAATGCTGAGTTTTAAGCCAACTTTTTCACTCTCCTCTTTCAGCTTCATCAAGAGGCTCTGTAGTTCACTTTCTGCCATAAGGGTGGTGTCATCTGCATATCTGAGATTATTGATATTTCTCCTGGCAATCTTGATTCCAGCTTGTGCTTCATCCAGTCCAGCATTTCTCATGATGTACTCTACATATAAGTTAAATAAGCAGGGTGACAATATACAGCCTTGACATATTTCTTTCACAATTTGGAACCAGTCTGTTGTTTCGTGTCCAGTTCTAACTGTTGCTTTTTGACCTGCATACAGTGATCAAGACCATCCACAAGGAAAAGAAATGCAAAAAGGCAAAATGGTTGTCTGAGGAGGTCTTACAAATAGCTGTGAAAAGAAGAGAAGCGACAGGCAAAGGAGAAAAGGAAAGATATACCCATTTGAAGGCAGAGTTCCAAAGACTAGCAGGAAGAGATAAGAAAGGCTTCCTCAGCGATCAGTGCAAAGAAAGAGGAAAACAATGGAATGGGAAATACTAGAGATCTCTTCGAGAAAATTAGAGATACCAAGGGAATTTTTCATGCAAAGATGGGCTCAGTAAAGGACAGAAATGGTATGGACCTAACAGAAGCAGAAGATATTAAGAAGAGGTAGCGAGAATACATGGAAGAACTATACAAAAAAAGATCTTCATGGCCCAGATAATCATGATGGTGTGATCACCATCCTAGAGCCAGACATCCTGGAATGTGAAGTCAAGTGGGCCTTAGAAAGCATCACTACGAACAAAGCTAGTGGAGGTGAATAAAATACTTAGGAATAAATTAAACCAAGGATGTAAAAGACCTGTGTATTGAAAACTGTAAGACATTGATCAAAGAAATTGCAGATACAAATAGAAAGATATCCCATGTTCATGGATTAGAAGAATTAATATTGTTAAACATGTTTATTCTACACAGAGTAATCTATGGATTCATTGCAATCCCTATCCAAACTCCAATGGCATGTTTTCCCCTACAGAAATAGAAAAAAAATTTAATATTCATATGGAACCAAACCCCCCCAAAGAGTCAAACCAATCGAGGAAAAAAGCACAAAGCTGGAGTCATCAGTTTCTGACTTAAGTGTATCACAAACTACAGTCATCTCAATTGGTTCAAGTTTGTTGCTTCTTCCTTTTGCCTTCTCAGATTTGCTTCTTAGCCCCTCTAGTAAATTGCTTTTCATTTTGGTTAATGGACTATTAAAATTCCAGAATTTGATTCTTTTTTGGTAATTTCTATATCTTTATTGACAGTCTCTATTTGGAAATTGTTCTCTTAACCATCAGTCTTATGGTTTTCTTTAGTTCTTTCGGCATAATCTTCTTTGATTTTTAAAAACACTTGAAATAGCTAATTTACAGCTTTTGCTTACTAAAGTGAATATCTGCATTTCTTCACAGAAAGGAAAGGAAAGGAAGAGAAAAGAAACTTACGCCTTGGCTATTGGCTTCTTCGTGCTTATCTCTCCATGACACTGTGCCTGTGTGTGTTTACTCTCAAGATTGTCAGGCAACTGATTTTCCTATTTCATCCAAAATTTGTCTGATTGAGAGTTAGTCTTGAGGAGACAGACCATCATCTTATAAGTGGAAACCATAGGGCAATTTTAAAACAAATATTATTGGCTTTTTTGTTTGTTTTTTTTAAACAACACTCCTCTCTTTTCTTCCCAGGTGGCACCAGTGGTAAAGAACCCACCTGCCAGTGCTCGAGACATGAGAGGCAGGTTCGATCCCTGGGTTGGGAAGACCCCCTGGTGGAGGGCATGGCAACCCACTCCAGTGTCCTTGACTGCAGAATCCCATGGACAGAGGAGCCTGGCGGGCTACAGTCCATAGGGTTGCAAGGAGTCAGACACGACTGAAGCGATTTAGCACACACGCACCTCTCTTTCCTAAGTGGAAAGATTTTTATTACCTGAGACAGACTTGTATTCTAAACCCAAGTAATATCATGTTTTGCTCTGTGACCTTAAGAGAATTATTTACCTTTATCAAACCTCAATTTCCTTATCCTTAAAAGGGAGGAAGTGATAATAAGGGATTTGCTGTGAGAATTAAAGGAGAGAATGCAGATACAGAGCCTGGGACAATATCTGGCACATGGTTGGGGCTTGGTAATTATCAACCCACTTTTCTCTGTGCAGCAGTAAAGGCTTTGGAAGGGAACTGAGCTGGTTGGTGATGATTATCTGGCTACTGCATTTGAAGGCTGTAAAACCAACATCTGAGTTGATAAGATTAACTTGATCACTGCTAAATCTCCCTGCCACTTGGTACCAGGGAAACTGAGACGCCTAACTCCTGAACACCATCTTCCAAAAAGCAGGTTTTCACAGGGTAACTCTGAGAGACGCTTTGTGCTGGGAAACAATACCCGGAGTGTGCCTTCCAGACAGAGAGTACAGTAAAGGAACACATTAATCTGCCCCCAAATCCTATTTCATGTCTTCCGGACCTTGCACAGGGGAGATGGGTGGAAACAATTGATCCATTGAGGATCGCAGGCTCACCTCCAACTCAGCTCTCTACCTGGGTGAGTGGATTTGGATGGGGAACAAGTGCTTTGGCCTCAGCCAAAGGTGGTTTCCTGCTCCTTGGCTAAGGCTGGCAGTTCAGTGACGAGATCTCGTTAGCAAGGCTGCCGCTGGAAAAGACATTAGCAGTGCCCACCCGGTCAGGATTTAATTAATAATCACACAGGAACTGACTTCCTCCCACTCTGGGAGAAGGAGGAGTTGGGCAGCCGGCCATCCGCAGGCTGCCAGCTCTCAGCATTTGAGGGCCTCAGCTGTGCACTTGTGCCAGGAGGCGGGCAGCTGAGGGTCAAACGACCCTGGGCCTCACGAAATCTCAGTTATGAATAAACGTGGTTCTCAGGTTGTTTCCTGGAGAGCTTCAAAAACCATAAACCTGCCTTTTACCCTTCAAATCTCCTTTGCTCTGGCAAGAAGCATCTGTTGCCTTCTTTATACTGATTCTGTCTTCTTTTTCTTTTTTTAAGTTTTACTGAAATATAGTTGATTTATAATGTGTTAATTTCTGCGGTACAGCAAAGTGATTCAGATATATACATATATATTCTTTTTCTAAATGTTCCTTTCCATAATGGTTTATCACAGAATACTGAGTATAGTTCCCTGTGCTATACAGTTGCTGTTCAGCCACTAAGTCATGTCCGATTCTTTGTGACCCCACGGACTGTGTAGTCAGCGTGGCTCCTCTGTCCATGGGGTCTTCCTGGCAAGGATACTGTGTGGGTTACCATGTCTTCTTTTTCTTGATTGTCATTTGTTTAGGTACCAATTTGTTGAGTATTAGGGTCCAGGCACTCCCATTTGTATTGTGGGAGTATTGAGGGCACAATGCTTAACTGAGCATTCAAACAATTCTAGTTGCTATAGTTACTCCTGATTAGGTCAGTCACCAATAAATGAATGACATGTGGGTTGAGAGTCTGTGCGGGGTTGAATTGGGGAGGAAATTTCCAGTGGTTTTCTGTACTTGCAGGCAAGGTGGGTGCAGACTGTGAGAGCATGACCTTAAAAGCAAGAATGCAGGTGCTGGCTTTGGGAACAAAATCCCACCACAGACTGGTGTGGGAAGAAGCGACTCAGGATTTCAAGCACGTGGCTAGAACAGCATGTCGTCTCTGCTGCAGCTCTATGCCTCTTTTGCTGAGCACTCATCCTGGTTGTAATTTTTTGGGTTGGTCTCTGGGATGTCTTGGTTAATAGCTGTCCTTATCCATGAATATAAACCCAAAGAGAGCAGAACACTGTTTCTCTTCAACCTTGCAGGATCCAGCGCATGTGGTGCCAACTTTCACTGAATACATGATTCAATGCCTATTCCTAGATATGGAAATGGAAGCACAAAAGAAATCAAGTGATGTTGCCTGTAAGCAGATGGGTACTCAGAGGGAATTTAAGATTTGAATCTGAGGTGTGTGTGAATGCAAATTCTTTGTTCTTAATCAACATAAGGGTGTCCTTGTGAATATAATGCTTCTGTACAAAATGTCTGTGAGCCTTGGCTCTTAAGAAAACCTAGAAGAGTTAATAATAATTATCTTACATTGTTGTTTTAAGATTCAGATAACTACAGAAATTGAGATTAATATATGGAAAATACCGAGCACGCCCCTTGCACGTAGCAGCTGTGTGTTAATGTTCATTACCATCATCATCATCGCCGCTTCATCATTGCCTCTCCCTGCTGTTCCCACTTGATCATCTTATTACATTGTTGTTTTTGGTTTTCCAAGTAGGTCCTAGGAAAATTTTATGAAAATAAGCAAAACATTTACTTTTCATCAATCACTCTTAATACATTATGGACCAGAGATGTATTACAGCTATAGGCATTAACTTCTGCAAAAATCCTCCAGTCAGTAATATGTTAAAACATTTTAAAAGATCTGTTTCATGGAAAGCACATGATATGAAAGAATACTGTGTCCAAAATACCTTCCCTGGGGTATACCTCTTTTTCTCTTTTAATGTGTGGGACAGAAGGGAGTAACATTAAATTCTTTTTTTTTCTTCCTTCCACTCTCTCCAACTCCAGCCTTATCATAATTTCAGGGGGAATGGCTGGAAGTGTCAGATGTAGCCACGTCTGCCAGACTCTTAAGAGAGTTGACTGAATGAGTGAGGCAAAATGCCATGCGCAGCCTCCATCTCCCTGTTTCTACAACTAGATTTCATAACTTAAAAAAAAATATGTATTTATTTGGTGGTGCCAGGTCTTAGCTGCTGCATGTGGGATCTAGTTCCCTGACCAGGGGTTGAAAACCGGGCCCTGCATTGGGAGCATGGAGTCTCAGCCAGGGGACCACCAGGGAGTCCCAGATTTCAGAACTTCAGCAATGCTTCCCACCCTACTCTTGCCCAGCAGAAACAGACTAGCTCCTGATAGGCCCTTATCCTTGAGTGACATCCCACCAAAAACGAAGGGCTGACTTCCAGTCTGCTTAATTTCCTCACACAACCCAAGCAGGGACAGGGGCGTTTAACTATGGTTACTTCAGTTCTATGTTTATCAACAGGTCAAACACTCTTTCAGCATATATGTCCATTTTAAACATATTGATTCATGATATTTCTTGGGTGCAAACATGCTTACTATCTGTGTTCTAAATATTGATACTGTGAATGTTTCTCCTTTTGGAAAGAGTGTAGGGAATCCATTTAGAAAATGTTTAAAATAAACATTAACATTGAGCTTATCCTTTTCATCTCAGTCATCAAGGTAAACAATCACAAAAAAATTAGAAACAATCTGATTTAGTTCTCTTTTTCTGGCTCCACAGAGTTCTCAGTCATAGATTATTTCAATCCTATAGTAAAAGTCCTATTGAATTTTCTGAATCCCTAAAAAAAAAACAAAAAAAAACCCCTAGACTACAAGGGTGAAGAGGCAAGAGACTATGTCTGTCATGTTCCCCCATAGATCATCCACTCAAGAAATGGTAGGTAAAGACAATACCACACTAAATAAGACAGAAAAACCCCCTACCCTCATGGACCTTCCATTCTAATTGTGAGTTCAGTACCAAGGACAGTGGCTGAAGATTCCCGTTCTCTGGTTGAGTGAAATAGCAGACGCGTGAATGAAGTTGCCCCTTGTGTACACAACATTTGTTTGGGGGCACTCTTGAACCAGGGAAATGGGGGCGTGAACAGTACAGGAACAGTTAGTGCTACATAGCGAAGTTCCTAGGTGATCACAGGTGTGATCAAAGACAGTCCTCAATTCAAGCATATCATTATTCAAAGAGATTTTTATATCTCAACAAAGAGGTATAATCTACACACCATAAAATCCACCCATTTAAAGTGTTCTATATAAGGTATTTTAGTGTATTTATAATACAAGGTTTTGTCACATTCAACACCTTTCCTAATTTATGACTCAAAGCAAAGTCCCTGAAGATAGCAGCCTTTGGAAAGGAAAGCGGTCAGATATTTTAAAGAACTGGCTCTTTCATGAGGTCACCTTTGCCCTGTGTGCAGAAAGCATGACAACATTTTTCTGCTGCTTATGGTCCCAGAGTATTTCTTTTGAGGAAGGGGAACTTAATATCATATGAACTTGGCAGTGTTTCTTATTAGGCTTCTATTTGAAACACTACTCATTAGAATTACTTCTTCCCAGGTGGCGCTAGTGGTAAAGAACCCACCTGCCAATGCAGGCAACATTAGAAACGCGGGTTCCATCCCTGGGTTGGGAAGACCCCCTGAGGAGGGCATGGCAACCCACTCCAGTATTCTTGTCTGGAGAATCCCCTGGACAGAGGAGCCTGGCAGGCTACAGTCCATGGGGTCGCAAAGAGTCAGACACGACTGAGTCACTGAGCACAGCACAGCACTCATTAAAATTCTCTGATGTCTCCAGAGTACTTGTTGATAAAAGCATTTGCTTACCAAGTGAAAAATCAAATATAATACAGTTAAGAGAATACTTGCCAGAAAATGATCATGTCTGACTGTACACTTGGACTTACCATTAACTCTCTGGGTAATTTTAGGAAAGGCCCAGGACTATTTGGGTCTCAGTTTCTACATTTGTAAGGGAGAGAGAATGAAACGATAACTACCTTCTCTTCCAGGTCATAACTTTTATACATTTATTTGAAAGCAGAGTATTCTGCTTAATTAAAATTGGGTGATTTTATTATTTTAGGACCTCCCTTCACATTCACATGATCCTGATTCGCATTATGTGATATTGGCAACAATACAGGGAAAACAAGCATTTTCAAAGGTTGAGTGGGGTGAATGTAAAAGTGAAGACGTTTTTAAAACAATCTTAGGACTCTATGACTTTGGACTATCGCCAGATTGCTTCATGAATGAACATCTCATATTTTTTAAGAATCAGTCCCTTTGGGTAAAGAACAGGATCTGTTTCCATTCTCAGCCCTTGAAATGCAGTAAATGCTCAATAAATGCTTGTTGAAGAATGAATATATTTTAGATAGCAAAAATGCAGGAAATAATGTTAGTTTAGGCAGAGCGAACTATATAAGAGGGTCCATATGATTATATGTTAGAAACAGTGAGACCACAAATGCTAACTCCCACGACAGTGTGAAAAGTTTGCCTCCTCACCAGACTTCTCTGCTTGTAATAAAAACTCTGCACCGTGTGGGCATCATAACAAAGGGATTTACTGAATACAATTATTCTTTTACTGCTTTAAAAAATGCCGATATATAAATAGACATTCATTTTAAATATCTGGAACCAATCTTAAACACCCTTAATTTAATAAAATTAGACATTGAACCAGAGAAATCAGAGGCCCAGAACAGCACAAACCATGGAATTAACCTGTTTATTCTCTAGCATAGCCCCAAAGCATCTTCTGGCGGGTCTTCCCTATATTACAAAAGATGTTTCTTTTGTCTTCTGTTGGACAAAGCTTAAGCTTCTCCTATTTTCACTCAGTCGAGTCAGCCAGTGGATTTCTGGCAAACTGTCAGGAAGTGACAGTTGGCCTAATTCATAAAAATGATTGATTTACCTTCTGGCACCTAATGACCGGGCAGGAAACCGGAGGAAAGGCTTCCTTCTGCCTTGACTCTGGCTCTCAGGAGTACCACTGTCTCCACTGTGGGTTTCTTCACTCACACATAAGAAGCCCGGGGAGTGATTCCCAGAAGACACTTTCCGTTGGGGATTCAATGGCTTCTGTCTTTTAGGCACCCTCCCACCCATTTTTAAGAAAATAGATGGCAGTACCCTAGCTCTTGCATAAGGGTGCTTGGCTGAGAGAAATGGCCGATTTCCCTCAATCCTGAGGTTCTATTGCCCTCTGAACCCCTCTGTAGACTACTGACATGCTCGGGAGCGGGAAGAGAGAGGAGGTGAGCATGGACCTTGTCCCTTCCTATAAATCCTTTTCTTTCTTTCTTCCTTTTTCTCTCTGTGCTGGGTCTTAGTCGAGGCATATGAACTTTTACTTGTGGCATGCTAACTCTGAGTTGTGGGCTTTCCTGGTGGCTCCGATGGTAAAGATTCTGCCTGCAATGCAGAAGACCTGGGTTCGATCCCTGGGAAGATCCCCTGCAGAAGGGAACAGCTACCCACTCCAGTATTCTGGCCTGGAGAATTGCATGGACAGAAGAGCCTGGTGGGCTACAATCCACGAGGTCACAGAGTAGGACACGACTGAGTGACTCACACACACACACACACACAACACATGTCAGATCTAGTTCCCCGACCAGGGATCGAACCCATGGCCCCTGGATTGGGAGTGCCGAGTCTTAGCTACTGCACCATTAGGGAAGTCCCCCAAGATATCTTTGCTTGACCCAGCACTTACCAACACAAGAGCTTCCCAGTTGAAACATACACTCTGAGAATACACCAGAGCCCTTCATTCTCAGCTGACTGTGGGCCACACACTGCAGAATTGCATTGGAGGGCGTGGTGCCCAGGGGCCTCCTTTGCCTGCACAGGGCAGACGGACCCAGGGCACCTCTTTATTTGCCCTAGATTTAAACTAGCTCTTCCTTGAAGAAACATGAATGCCTTTAAAAACATAAATGCCCAGGTCTTACCCCAAGCTTACTTAAGTTTCTGGAATGAGGCCTGGGAAGTTTCTGTGTAAAACACATCCTTAGGTGATGGTAACATAGCTAATTATTTAGAAATCCTTGTCCTGAGACTTATTTCTAGACACAACTTGACTTTCAAAGGAAGTGGGGTAGGGGAGAATGGACCCTCTTTCCAAGAAATAGGAGACACTAGGCCCCGTGGTATATGAAATGGAAGTCTGCAAGAATGGGAGACTTCCTAGACCTTCTGCCAAGGGCTGGCGGTGGGGGCTGCTCCATCCTTCCTCTGCTCCAGCCACATGAAAGGAGAGGAGGGGTCAGAGACAGAAACGTGTCTGGGCCTTGTCTCCACTGGAGCAGCTCCTGGCCCTGGTTTATCTTCAAAGGCCATCTCCCCCAGGGCTCTGATCAGTAACAGAGAAAGGCCACTCTTTGTGCTGGATACCACATTTAGCAAGTCTGCTGGCCGAGAGGACGGAGGAGTCAGAGCACCGGGTGTTTATTTAGACCATCCTGAGCCAGGGTTTGGATGCTGCGGTGCTAACACTTGGTAATGTCAGCTGATGTCCTAACCTGTTTGGGGCATAGGGAGCCGAAATTGGGAGGCCAAGGTGATAGAAGAAAAGAGAGCTAAAAAGAATCTGGGCTTCTGGGGAGAAATGACCTACAGGATTTCCTTTTCCTAGACCTTGATGCCTCTTTTTCATCCCAGTTAGCATGCTGGGAACAATTCTTGAACATCATTCATTTGTTCCACCAGTCAACAATTGTATAAATTACTAATTATGAACTCAACCGTCCCTTATGAAACAGAGATTAGGAAAACAAATAGTTTGCAAGTATCTCATCATAATGTTCAAAGAGGATGCTGGTTTTGTGCATGGGTAAGGCCTTTACTATGACCAGTGCGTTCTCTTGGCAAAACTCTATTAGTCTTTGCCCTGCTTCATTCCGTATTCTGAGGCCAAATTTGCCTGTTACTCCAGGTGTTTCTTGGCTTCCTATTTTTGCATTCCAGTCCCCTATAATGAAAAGGACATCTTTTTTGGGTGTTAGTTCTAAAAGGTCTTGTAGGTCTTCATAGAACCGTTCAACTTAATTCACCCATTCCAGTCCATTTTAGTTCGCTGATTCCTAGAATGTCAATGTTCCCTCTTGCCATCTCCTGTTTGACCACTTCCAATTTGCCTTGATTCATGGACCTGACATTCCAGGTTCCTATGCAATATTGCTCTTTACAGCATCGGACCTTGCTTCTATCACCAGTCACATCCACAACTGGGTATTGTTTTTGCTTTAGCTCCATCCCTTCATTCTTTCTGGAGTTATTTCCCCACTGATCTCCAGTAGCATATTGGGCACCTACTGACCTTGGGAGTTCCTCTTTCAGTATCCTATCATTTTGCCTATTCATACTGTTCATGGGGTTCTCAAGGCAATAATAATGAAGTGGTTTGCCATTCCCTTCTCCAGTGGACCACATTCTGTCAGACCTCTCCACCACTGCAGATGGTGACTGCAGCCATGAAATTAAAAGACGCTTACTCCTTGAAAGAAAAGTTATGACGAACCTAGATAGCACATTCAAAAGCACAGACATCACCTTGCCAACAAAGGTCAGTCTAGTCAAGGCTATGGTTTTTCCAGTGGTCACGTATGGATGTGAGCGTTGGACTGTGAAGAAAGCTGAGCGCCGAAGAATTGATGCTTTTGAACTGTGGCGTTGGAGAAGGAGAGTCCCTTGAGAGTCCCTTGGACTGCAAGGAGATCTAACCAGTCCATTCTGAAGGATATGAGCCCTGGGATTTCTTTGGAGGGAATGATGCTAAAGCTGAAACTCCAGTACTTTGGCCACCTCATTGGAAAAGACTCTGATGCTGGGAGGGATTGGGGGCAGGAGGAGAAGGGGATGACAGAGGATGAGATGGCTGGATGGCATCACTGACTCGATGGACGTGAGTCTGAGTGAACTCTGGGAGTTGGTGAGGGACAGGGAGGCCTGGCGTGCTGCGATTCATGGGGTCGCAAAGAGTTGGATGCAACTGAACTGAACTGAACTGAACTGAAGGCCTTTACTGTTGCTTTGCAGAAACTAACAAATAACTGGATACATTTAGAAAAATGCATTCTGGATATTGCTCCTGATGGTCTCTCTGTGCACAAAAACTTGTTGAACAATTCTAAATGTCTAACTATCACCATCAGTTCAGTTCAGTTCAGTCGCTTAGTCATGTCCGACTCTTTGCAACCCCATGAATCGCAGCACGCCAGGCCTCCCTGTTCATCACCAACTCCCGAAGTTCACTCAAATTCATGTCCATTGAGTCGGTGATGCCATCCAACCATCTCATCCTCTGTAGTCCCCTTCTCCTCCTGCCCCCAATCCCTCCCAGCATCAGAGTCTTTTCCAATGAGTCAACTCTTTGCATGAGGTGGCTAAAGTATTGGAGTTTCAGCTTTAGCATCAGTCCTTCCAATGAACAACAAGGACTGATCTCCTTTAGAATGGACTGGTTGGATTTCCTTGCAGTCTAAGGGACTCTAAAGAGTCTTCTCCAACACCACAGTTCAAAAGCATCAATTCTTTGGCGCTCAGCTTTCTTCACAGTCCAACTCTCACATCCATACATGATCACTGGAAAAACCATAGCCTTGACTATCACCATAGGTACAATCAAATGGGTATAATTTGCCTTTTCTATGTACAAATATGAATTGGTATTCAAGGCCAAAATCATCAGAATTTTATCTTAAGCCTACTGATACTAAACTGAATATTCCAGAGGGACTAGGTGCAGTTCACTTACTGAGAAATGTTTCTTAGGTATGAATTCTGTGCAGCAGTTATAGTGACTGTATTTTATTTTTAATTAAAATTAAATGTGAATACTATTCAATGGGCTTTTATTTGCCTTCTATTTATGGGAAATAATATGGATTTTCCATTTACAAGAATTATAAAAAGTTACTTTTTAAACCGTATTTTCTTTAGTTCACATCATTTTAAGTTAAATAGATACAGTTAAATAAAAAAATTTAGTAGAGGTATTTTGGGTTTCTAGGGAAATTCAGGATTATAGTAAATGGATGACAGTAGTTCATGAATCAATTTATTCTTGGTCCCTTCTGGAGGAGTAAGGTACAGCCACCCAGGATGTACTGGTGACGTCACTTCAGATGTTCCGAGCCTCAGCATCAGTGGTGACCACGCAGGAATTGAGGACTTAAGATCTTCGGGAAAGGTAAGGTGAAACAGATGAAACATGGAATCTGCATACAGATTTTTATAGGTTCTAAAATAAACCCATGTGGGACATAAGTAAGTGGCCTCTCCTACATCGCATTACCATTCATGGGTTCTGTGCTGTTAATTCTATAAACTGTCTCCTGCATGATACACGCTGCTGTAAGATCAGCCTTCCCATGGCTGACATACAGAATCCACGCTGAGACCACTGTTCCTCTCTCTCTCCATTCTAACGGACTTCACGTTGCAGGCTCCCATACTCAGGTCCTGTTGCCCAGGAGATACTACCGTCCCACAGAGAAACGGTTATTAGAGAACAGCAGTCATCTCTGTGTGTCCTTTATTGAGAAGGCAGGCTAAGACGGAGCGTGTTGCCTCCATCCTCAACTCCCCACCTCGGGTCATCCCCGCTCTGCCCAGAATTCTTCTGCTCAGAATTGCTGGATCATTTTTTGTCACACCCTCTTCACGTGTGTCTCAGGGGCCATAATAGAATTCTAAGGCTCAAATGGCCTTCTCTGTCTTTTTAAAAAGGACACCATCCTGTGGTTGTTCCTGACTCCTTCTACTCCTGATGTGGGCATTAAATGAGATAACATGATTGCTTTTATTAATAATATGACCAAAAGGTAGAAGGTAGGAAGGTATACCTTTTTTGCCATCTATTCTACTTTTCATTATTAACAATAATTTTTATGTTTGCAAAATAGTGACCATTCACTTTAAAATCCTCTTAAATATATTTTTAAAATATGCATGCATTATACATATATATATATAATCTCAGATATGCAGAAAAAAATAGTTTATTCAGGTCATTTGGACTTACTTTGCTGAGAGAGTTTTTTATTTCCCTCTGGTCTGAAGATGTGAAATTTAGAAAACTTGAATAACTTGCTTTTTAATTTATTACTTAGGTTTTTTTTCCCTTTCCTTGCTCCTTTCCCTCCCCCTTTCTTTCTGCAAAGATTTTCAAGTAGGGGGAAAAAAAAAAGATAGAAAACCCACTACATTTATGGTTTATCTAACTTGGATGATTTCCATAGATAAATGATTACATGACTAGTAAGAGTAGAAAAAAAATAATTTAGTATTTGCATGAGATGGTAAACGTCATGTGTTTCATCCCAGTATTTAATGGTTTCTAATTTCCTCAAGCACAAACAAATAAGAAAAATGATTAATGTCTTCCCTCCAACCTTTTCTCAGCTTTTCAAGAAATTACTGAGATTCTTAATCAACATTTATACACTTAGATCACCTTGGTAATGACCAGCTTCTTGCTAACTTATTCAAGAACTTAACAAGTTTCAAAGGCAAAGAAACAGAGCACTTTATTATAAAACTTATAAAATAATTAAATATTACACATATATTTTGACTTTTCTCTATAACCCATGTTTATTTATTCAACACTTTTCCTCAGAATTAATTCACTTCCTCAAAGAAGCAAGTGAGAACACATAAGAATAGGCTATTAATAAATTAATTTTCCATAAAATAATAAAAATGATAATTATATAAAGAAACAAGTTGAAATTTTTTTCAGAGGGTAAGAGGGTAGTGATATGGAGGCTTATATTTATTTTTATGATAAAATGGCCACTATTCTAGGCCAAGTCCAGGAGACAGAATATTCTAATCATTATTTCTCTGAGATTTGAGAATGTATGATTTTAATTAGAATGGAATAAAGGACGCTCTAAATTTAACAAACCACTGTCTGGTTGGTTATGCTGAGCGGGCAAATCCATGTTTGAATTGGGACTTTTAAAAGCAGTAAAATTGGGTTACATTCATCAAAGACATTGAGGAACAGAGTAGAATTATATAAATATGCCCTTTATAACCACATCTCAAAAAACTACAGAAGGACACCGTCTTGTAAGTTACTTTGGTTTTGGCAAAATGATGTGGTGTTTTTCCCATGGAGAACAGTTGTAAGCTCATTAGTGCCTACCAACAGCTGGCTTCTGAAGACTGAAAATATCATCTGAAAGATTATGAAACACTCGTTTGTTGAAGTGTCCTGGCATATTACAATTTATTAATATTCACATAGTGAGAAGATGGATGGATTTCTCAATTGCCACTGTGACTTTCCCCTTGTTAACCAAATCCTAGGGCAAATTTAAATATGTCAGTTGCTAAGGAAAAACCCACAAGTGGCCTCTAATCTTCCAAGCATCTCTGATAATACGCGGGGAGCACCATGAGTGACGTTTTCCTGTCCTTCCAAACAGGACTGTTTTGCTCTTTGTCTCCTCTTAGGTTTCTACCAGAAATGCACGTGCTGATTCCCCAAGAGCAGACCTGAGGCTCCCGAGGACTTGTTCGGCTAGCACCAAAAATGACGAGGTTGACAGAGTGTGTAGGGCAACAAGGTTTTGTGGTTATTTTTTTTTCTTTTCTTTTTTTTTTTCCAGAGTGTGAAGTCCAATTAAGTGGAAATCTTAACTTGTCCACGTTGCCCTGTTTTCAGAATATTCCTCAGAATACTTTTCAAGTTGTGAATTTTAGTCTTGGAGACTCTCTATATAAAGCAGAATATACTTTAAACGAAATAAGAAACACCACCACACACACACACACACACACACACACCAGAGAAACAGGACATGAAGCTTGCTAGTCCAGCAGCAAGCACCATCGTGAGCACCACTCGGCGTTTGTACAACTCCAGGTCCAGGGCGTCCACAGTTCCGGTCAAACTCTGAGCTCTGAGCAACAGTTAGGCAGCGTGTTCCCCACATCGGATTACTCCAAGTCTCAGCCCGTGACTTGAAGTCCGAAAGGACATTTCCAAAACCCACCTTCTGAGGTTCCCTGGGGTGGGGTCTGTCCCCAAAGTTCACAAGCATCTCCCTTGGTCAAAATTCAAACCTGTTCTCTCTCATGGCAAGCCATCACCTCCTTCCTGTAACAGTGCAAAGCAAAGCCGGTCTGTTTTTGTTCTATGCTTCTGTGAGTCCGATTTGTCATTGCTTCCCATTTTCAAGTGCTTCTGAGTACCATGTGTGTTAGGGAAATGAACAAGCAGGCTATTCTCGAGAGCAACCCCTCCAACACGGCGGTCGGCTCACACGGGGTCTGCAGTGTTCAGCTTTCGATGGGAAGGGGGCAGGTCTCTCCGGAGGTTGCGAGGTAAGACCCTGGCCCTGCCAGGAGGGGAGGGCGTCGAGATCAGCTCTTTCTGCTGCATGACCTGCAGCACTGCTTGCCATAGAATTTGTGGTTGCAGACGCCGTGCTGAGGAACAAGACGACACCAGCCGAAAAAGTCTACACAGGATGGATCCTCTACGGTGAGAAGAGACGTTCGGCACATTAGGACAGGTTCTCAGCCTTTTCCTTAAGGTGAGGGCCTACGGACAGAGACTTGGGGTCAACTTGCCTATGGCCCCCCGGGGTTCTTACATGAGACATGAGGACTTTGTGGGGGGAAAAGCAGGATGAAGGCACCCAGAGGCACTCTGAAAGTGAAAGTGTTATTTGCTCAGCAGGATCTGACTCTTTGCGAGCCCGTGGACTGTAGCCTGCCGGTCTCCTAAGGCTCTGTAACCACTAACAAAATATAAACACGTTAGGGTTACTGGCTTGCAAGTGGATGTTTAAAAAAAAAAAGTCATCTCCAGCCTGAGCTTAATGTCTGATCCCCCTAAATAAGCTGGAGACTACTGTTGTGCCTCCAAGGCATGTCCCCTAAGAACAACACCCCCGAGGATGTTGTTAAAACACTGGTTCTGTTTCAGAAGGCCTGGGGTGAGGACCCAGATTTTTTTTTTTATTTCTAACAAACACCCTAGGGTTTCTGCCACTACTCCAGGCTCATTACTTTGGGGAGCAACGAACCTCATATACTGGGGGTTCGAAACCTAGATTGAAGGCCCAACTGTGACATTCTGTGCAGGTTTAAATCAAATCTCATGGCCAATTTGTGAAGACGTGAACTGAAGCCAGCACCAGTCTTTTTCAACTTCCTTCCTTGTGTAGGATAACAGGTGTGATTATCTACTGGAAGCAGAACAGGGGCATCAGAGGCTTTGACCCCAAAGGCCCTCAGGAGTTACAGAACACACGTGGAAGTGTACATCCATTTTTCCTTCTGTAAGCATAAATGTGTGTTTTAGGAGTTAGGGTTCAGTCCTTTGACTGGATTTGCAAGGAATTTTTTTTTAACTTTAGAACTATTTAGGGTCTACCCCTATACGTGAGTAAATGCTGTCATTCAGAGCTGGAATTTCCTCCTCTATGCAAGTCTTAAAGTCACCCTCAAGTCCCCACAAACTGCACACCACCCACGGGTATCCAGTCACACCCCTCCTGAATCCACCCTCACCATTCGCCTCTGAGCCCCGGGACATGGCTCACAAGGCTCTTTTTTTTTCTGTTGCTTTGCCTGTTGCCCTCAATTTGTATCTGGTCTTCCTATGAACTGCTGACAGCTCCTTCCTTAAGCCTTGGTTCTTCCGCCTAAAGCTCCCTTTCACGCAGACACTTCACTCCTCCCACCCCCAAAAGGATTAGCCTCGTAATCCTTTTGAAACGGGTGCACACCCCTGCCACATCCCTGCCCCTAACCCTCCCCCTGGATCCCGTTCACCTGGAGTCAGAGGTATAGTCTCTACAGTGACTCACAGGATCTGGTCCCCAGGACGGCAGAACCACCTCATCCTTTCGTTTCCCTGAAGCCTCTGCTCAGAGGTCCCCTCTTGGTTCTGCCTTCTCTGACCTCCCTATGAGAACAGCACGCCCTGTGGCCCCCAGGAAGGACCACCTCTCCCAGCTTTGTTTCCCTACGTCCGATTTACTGGCATTTATCACATCACGTGTGTTTACCTATGGCCGCCTCCTCTCCAGAGCGCGGCAGCCTTGAGCAGACATCTGACTTTCTCTCACTGCTCTGCTCCCAACACCTGCCACAGCGCGGCTGCTCAAGAAGCACTTGCTGAAAAAAATAAATTCCCTCCACCTGACGGCCAAAACAACCAGTTCAAGCCATACTGACTCTCCGCTTGGGTAGCAGGATGAGATGGAGTTGTTCTTTTCTTTCCTACTAGTAAGTCCTGGTTATATCCTGAAGGTGGAGTCTAGAGGATTAGCTGACAGGTGGGTAAAGAGTGTGAGAGAAAAAGGAGAATCAAGAATGACTACGGGATTTTGACCTGGGCATCTAGAAGAATGGGGTCATGTTTACTGAGATGGGGGCGGGGTGGAGGCAGGCCCCAGGAGACTAGTTTAGGATATATCAACAGAGATACAAGCGTGACATGAGAGGAAGACTTTGCCTGTGTCTATATGTATATAATCTTCAAGTTCAGTTATTTTTTAATACAGTGTCTTATACCCCAGTGCATCAGCATATACCCTAATCAATCAGAATGTACGTCTGGATCAGCTTCTATTTAGACTGGAGAGATGACCCTGTTGATGCAGTGGAAATACTGGAGGACAAAAAGCACTATCACCACTTGCCCCTCCTGAGATAAGCATGGAATTGCAACATAGCTTCTGCTGGAAGCTAGATACAAGTCAGGAGTCAGACGTGAGGTGTCTCACGACGCTGTCAAAGTATTGCATGGGGTTATAGTTGTAATAATGATTACTAATAGCTGATTACTGAGTGTAATAGAGGATGAGGTGGTTGGATGGCATCACCGACTCAATGGACATGAGTCTGAGTAAACTCCGGGAGTTGGTGATGGACAGAGAGGCTGGTGTGCTGCAGTCCGTGGGGTCGCAAAGAGTCGGACACAACTGAGCGATTGAACTGAACTGAATAGCTGATTATTTGCACCTCTGTTATGAGTCTGGTATTTTGTTTACACTATTAAGGACAACCCCAGAGCGAGCTTTACATCCTACATGCAAACAATTGGCAAGTATCATTGGCTGGATCTCAAACACATCCAGCGACTCCCACCGCCATTACCCTTGTGGGACCTCGTCCCCTCACTGGACGTGGGACCTGCCTCTTGCAGAGAGGAGACAAGTCCTCGTTCTGTTCTAGGCCCCCTCCTCAGTGTAACTTCCAGGGATCCTCCTGTGCGATGGGGATGGGGATGGGAGAACTGGGAGGAATCCCCACCTGAGGAAAACTAGAGGCCCCGTATTTGGCCAGGAAGAAACGCCTGGGCTGTGTCCTGCGTGTTTACTCCTCTTGATACAAGGAGACCTGCCTCAGGCAGGAGGCCTGAGACAAGGCCCTCTCTTGGAAAGCCATCATCCCTCGCATCATCCCTGGCACCAGCTAGAGCTCACCACCATTGGGGACTGCCCTGGATGTATGTGCCCTGCACAACTCTCAGGAGGGCTCCTCTAATATCGACTGTGATGTGAATGGCACCCCCGAGAGTTTGGGCAGGAGCTGCATAACTGAATATAGCAGGTGTTGGACAAATACTCCAGACAGGAGGAAAACCGACTTGTGCGAGGCGGGGTCCTTTACCTCTCTTGGCAGGAGCTGGACAGAAGTTGGTGTTACAGGCCCGCAGCACTGGAGGCTTCTGCCGCAGCAGACAGCTCGAGGAAGGCCGGCCCTGCTGGACGCAGTGGACGGAGCGCGTCTGCACCCCTCCGCCACAGCTAACGGTGCACTGCAGGAGAGGGAGGAAGCGGTCAGGAACGGGCCCTTCCCCATGCCACTCACAGCAGGGAAAGAAACCTCCGTGCCTTGTGACATTGCCAAGGCGCCTGTCGATGAAACAGGGACTGTCCAGAGCTGGGCACATGAATCCACTCTCCTAACACGTTTTGGGAGCCGTTTGATCTGATTAGAAGGCTCTGAAGCAAATGCCATCTGCTTCCCCCAAGACTCTGTGTCTCCCAGTCAAGTAACTCAGGCAGAAGAGAGGTTCCAGGCATACAGAAGCTGCCACAGGAATGCAGAAGCGAATACAGACACTTCCAGCCAGTTCATCACAGTATTTAAAGAATTCCAGGCAACCTCTGCAGATACAATAGTGGAGGGGATGGTTCAGAACTTGGACAGCCAAAGAAATATAACGCTCTGAGACAGCTTAGGAATTATGTCCTCCCTGCCCAGCCAAATTCTGAGATAGCGTGGTGGATATTGTGTTTTGAATTCAATTATCTCACTGTCCAACTGAAGGTAAAAAAAAAAGACTAAAAAGGACTGACCAGTAATTTTTTTTCCAGGCATACACACAAATATATTTCCTAACAAAAGAACAAATAAGAAAATATTATCAGAGAAAAGATAGCCCTTTAAATTAATGTTTACATGTATTTTGCTTTAAAAGAAGTTCGCTACCAGTTCATTATCCTTATTATTTTTTCCTATTTTATTGTGGACAGGTGAGGATGTCCACTTGGGACAAGCATCACTATGCAGATGGCTTTTGAGAGGGAAAAATATGTTGTGGTAAAAAGAGTATGAGTTTTGGAATTATCCCTAAATTCAAAGATAGCTGTATCCCCGTTACCAAATCATCTCAGTCAAGATGGCTAACTATTTTTGTGAAGAACAAGACAGTAACTATTTTAATTTGTTAATTGAGGTATAGTTGATGTACAATATTATGTTAGTTTCCGGTATACAACAGAGTGATTCAAAATTTGTATAGATAATATTCCATCTATGGTTATTATAAAATATTGGTTAATCCCGTGCCTTTGTAGACTATATATACACACATACACAGATACACACATATACATATCATATATAATAGTGTGTACCCCTTAATGCCACTCCCCCTCCAGTAATCACTGGTTTGTTCGCTACATTTTTTCTATTCCACATAAGTGATAAACGGTATTTGATTTTCTCTGACTAATTTCACTAGGCATAAAACCCTCCTGGTCGATTGATGTTGTTGCAGATGACAAAATTTCATTCTTTCTTCTGGTTGAGTTCTTCATCCACTCATCTGCTGGTGGGCACTTAGTCTGCTTCCATATCTTGCTCATCGTAAACAATGCTACTATGAACGCTGGGGTGCGTGTGTCTTTTTTAATTAGTGCTTCCGTTTTCTCTGGATACATACGACATAGGAGTTGAACTGCTGGGTCATAAGGCAGTTCTAGTTTTGTGAGGAACGTCCATACAGTTTTCCCCAGAGTACCAGTTCACACTCTCACCAGCAGTACACAGAGGCTGGCTTTCCCCCACATCCTCACCAACATGTGTCATGTTCTTTGCGACGATAACCACACTGAGCAATGTCCGGCGATGTTTCCCTGTGGGTGTGATTTCTCTGATGATTAGCAAGGCTGAGCATCTTTTTGTGTGCTTTTTGGCCATCTGCATCTCATTGGGAAAAATGTTTATTCAATTCTTCTGCCCACCTCCCTTTTGACTGGGTTGTTTTGTTTTTTTGACACCGAGTTGTTTATATGTTTTGGATATTATCCCCTTATTTTTCACAAACATTTGCAAATATGTTCTCCCAGTCAGTAGGTTGTCATTTCATTTTGTCCATAGATTTCTTTGCTGTGAACAAGCCTTTAAGTTTAGTTAGACACCCTTTATTTAGTTTTGCTCTAGTTTCTCTTGCCAGAGGAGGCAGATCCAAAGAAAATATTGCTCCACTTTATATCCACGGATGTTCTGTTTTCTTCTAGGAGTTTTATAGTTTCTGGTCTGACAGCTCAGTCTTTAATCCGTTTCGAGTTTACGCCGTATATGGTGTGAGAAAACGCACTCATTTCTTTCCTTTACGGGCTGTGGTCGTTTCCCCAGTGCCACTAACTGCCGATACTATTTTCTCCACTGTCTACAACGGCCTCCTCTGTTGTGGATTAATCACCCCTAAGTGCATGGGTTTAATTGCGGTAGGGTCAGGGTCGGGGAGATGCCGCCTCCTGAAGCACTCAGCCAGGTCCTGGAGTGAGTGCCAGCCCGGGGTAGGCAAGGCCGGGTCCTGGGGTCCGGCGGCAGAGCCCAGAGAAGGTGGCCGGCCCTGGAGGTGGTGGCCAGGGAGCTGTTTTCTGACACAGCCGCTGCGGGGTCCAGCATGTCTCGGAGCTTGTGTGGGGCTGGATCCCTGGGCGGCAGGAAGCCAAGGTGCCTCCAAGCTGGTGCGGGCCGCTGGTGGGGCCGCGGCTGTCCTGAGGCTGGGGTCCGTCTGCTGGTGGGCAGGCTGGGTCCCACCACGGAAGCTGGGGTCCCTCTGCTGGCGGGAGAGGCTGGGTCTGCAGCTACAGCCGCTTACTGGGAGGCTGGGCTTGGCCTGGGGACTCCAGGCTAACAAGCTGGAGCGGGGATTTCAGAATGGTGCTTGCGGCAGGACGGGCCCCCAGAGGGTCTGATGCCACTGTCTCTGCCCCCGGGGGTGTTTCAGCTGACATCTTCTCCGGAAGACTGCAGGATCGGCGGTAGGTCTGCACCTTTCTCAGCGTTGCTTTGCCCGAGACCTCAAAGCACATCCTGTAAGAGCGGTGTGTCTGTTTCCCACAGCACTCTGGGACGCCTGAACGTGAGCTCCACTGGCCTGCAAGCCCAAACCTTCTGAGGGCTCATCTTCCTCGTGCAGACCCCCTGCTCCTGGGGGACAAGCTCTGCAACTGTGATTTTTCTCTGAAATGTGCCCTGCGGCTTTGTCTCTCCCACCCATCTCATCGTGGTTCCTTCTTATATCTTTAGTTGTAGAAACTCTTTTCTAGTGAATGTGTTAAGTCACTACTCAGTCATGTCTGACTCTTTGCAACCCCACAGACTGTAGCCCGCCAGGCTCCTCTGTCCATGGGATTCTCCAGGCAAGAGTACTGGAGTAGGTTGCCATGCCCTCCCCCAGGGGACCTGTGTCTCCTGCATGGCAGGCAGATTCTTTACCATCTGAGCCACCAGGGTAGGTTCTGCTCTTGGTCCTCAATGGCTGTTCTGTAAATAGCCATTATTTCGGCATGCCCGCAAACCCCTACTCTGCCATGTGGGCAACTCTCATCTCACAGCGCTAAGTATTTTATGCTTTATGGGCCATACGACCTTTGTTGTAGTCACTCACCTCTGCACCAAAGCAGCCATGGACCACACACACAAATGAGGACGGCTGTTGTCTAATGAAAGTTTATCCACAAAAACGGGCGGCAGCAGGCGGGGGGTGGGGGGGGTAGATTTGCCACTGGTAATCATTTGCTTATATCTGATCTAAATAATTCTACACGAATCAATTTCCAAGTCTGTTAAATGAGTAAAATAATGGTAGAAAATTTTTAAAGAAATCCAATTTCATGGTGAGGCTGGCAGCACCTCTCAAGCCAGAGTTGTTTTTTCTGAAGAGCTATGTAACACCTGTTAGCTATAACAATGCAAGGGCCAACCAAACCATAGCTTTGGATTCCTGAGGACACGTTGTTCTCTCAGACTCAGCATCCCAAACCAATCCCAGCTCATAAGCATCAAACCAACGCATCTAAAGTTTCTTCCAAGTCTTCTGAGGAAAAGGACACCTGTAACATCTGAATTTAGAAGTTGTGTGTCCTTGGCTGATCAACTGCCTAACTCTGAGCTTTACCAGCCTCATCCACAAAACAGGGACAATAATACCCACAAATAAGACCACTTTCCCAATGTCTCAGCTGGTAAAGAATCCACCTGCAGTGCATGAGATACAAGACACGTGTGTTCCATCCCTGGGTCAAAAAGATCCCCTGGAGGAGGAAATGGCAAACACACTCCAGTATTCTTGCCCGAAAAACCCCTTGAACAGAGGAGCCTGGTGGGCTACAGTTCATGGGGTCACAAAGCACAACTGAGAGACTAAGCTCACAACATCACCTGCAGGATGAAGGGAGGTGATAGACAGGTGTACAGGATGTAACACAGTGCGTAGAAATGGCTGGACAAATGCTAGCCATCATTGATATTACTCAGAAACACGAGAACCGAGTCAGTCAAGACTCATGAGCAGACTAAAACACAGAAGACTCTAGTGGTGGTTTTAATAGCAGCAACAACTATGAACATTAGCAATACCTTGGGACTAACTGCTTTGTATTACTTATTCATTGAAACAAAACAGAAAAGAAAAAACCTAACTCTGCACAATATTATCATCTCAGTTTTATAGATGTGAAAATGGAGGCTCACCAATGCTGGAACCTGCCCAGGGACTCAGGTCGTTCGGACAGGTCCCTAACAGCAGTTGTAAACGGAATCTTGCTTAACTTTAACCCCCCTCAGTCTCTGTGTGCTCACCTGTTGCCATGGCGATGAATACCACCCAGCGGCCAGACTGTACACTGGATGGGCGGGACACGCCCCCCGGCTGCAGGTTTCCTCCAAGTCCACGTTTGGTTTCTTAATATTGCGGCACCGTCGCTCGGGGAGAGTTATCAGCTTGCCTTGGAAGGCCTTCTCACTGCATTTCATCTCCCTCTTCCTCACTCCCAGACCACAGCTCACGGAACACTGTGGGGCAAGAAAGGAGGCGTCAGGGTGCAGGCTCCACCATCCACGTGTAATCAGAGGGATGGGGCTAGGGCAGGTCGGCCACAGCCCACCAGGCTCCTGAAGGCAGGGCCTCAAGTCCCGCAGGCTACAGAAGCCAGAGGACTGGAGTTACTTTCCCAAGGTCACAGCATGGCTCAGCACCACAAAATAAAGGCAGGCGCTGCCATGACACGGCACACAAGGCGAGCGAGACAGAGCCCGAGAGAAAGATGAGACCAGCAGAGGATGAGGTCAGGGTCACTGTGTCGTGGCCGGATGTCCAGGGCAGGAGGCAGGGCGCAGGGACTGGGCTTACAGGCAGTTCAGGGGAAGAACCACAGGTAACAAGCAACTGTCCTTCATCTTTACCTGCCTCTCTCTTCAGCTGGGATATACACTGAGGCTGTGTTATGGCAGGAAAAAAACAAAAAGAGGATGGAGGCTGATGAAATAAGTCTGAGAAAACCTGTTTTTTTTTTTAATGTGACTGACTGCTATTTTATTTAAATATTTCCTTAGTTCCACTATACAAATTTTCTTTTTCAAAAACTTTAAATTTTGTATTGGGGTACAGCTGATAAGCAACGTTGTGATAGTTTCAGGTGAATAGCAAAGGGACTCAGCCATATAAACACATGTATCCATATGTATACATGTATCCCAAACTCCCCTCCCACCCAGGCTGCCACGTAACACCGAGCAGAGTTCCCTGTGCTCTACAGTACGTTCTTGTTGGTCATCGGTTCTCAATACAGCAGTGTGTACAGGTCAGTCCCCAGCCCCCTAACTATCACTTCTCCCTAGGCACCCATAAGCTCCTTCTCTAAGTCTGTGAGTCTGTTTTGTAAGTTCATTTGTCTTTAGATTCCACATAGAAGGGATGTTACAGGATATTCTTCTCTGACTTACTCAGGACTACAGTCTCTAGGTTCATCCATGTGGCTGCAAATGGCATTAGAGAAAACCCGTTTTTAAGTATTTTAAACAGTATAATGGGATACTGTACAGGGCCTTGATGAACTGCATAAAGCAGTAAGAAATGACATCAGCGTAACCATCATCAATCATGAAGGCTAGGGATCAGATCAAGACGGCAGAGAGGCAGGACGTGGTGCTCCCCTTCTCCCCCGAGAGGTCAAAACTAGAGTTATGTGGAGAACGAGTCTCACGGAGCATCTAGCAAACACTGGCAGAAGACCTCAGACCTCCGAAAGGGTAAGAAAATCTGCACAAAACCAGGTGGGACAAAAGGGGGGGAAAAAAGAGGAATTGGGCCAGGACCTGCGCCTGGGGAGGGCGCTGTGAAAGGGGAAAGCTTTCTGTACCCCAGGACGCCCCCCACCGGCAGGGAGGTCAACCAGGACCCAGGGGAGCTCTGAAGGGGGCCCAGCAAGCAGGGTGTAGAGGGCAGAGCGTAGAGAGACCTCCGGGTGCTGCTGGCCTCAGACGCTCCCCCGCGGGGCTGGGCAGGCTCTGAGGCTCGGCTCCCGAGGGCAGACCCGGGGGAGGACCGGGGCTGGTGATGGGCAGCAGGTAAGGGGACCGCAGCCAAGGGAGAATGGAAGAAGTGTGGCTCACCACCACCTTACACCAGAGAGGCGAGGCACCACCGCGGGCAAGCGTGGAAGGGGGCGGGCTGCCGTCGGAGACTCCTTCTCCGCCCCTGTGTTCTCAGGCCCCAAAGTCCTAGGATCCTCTACCCCGCAAGGCTACCATTTCAAGTGGAAGGAGATAAAGAATTTCTCAGACAAGCAAAAGCTAAAAGGATACTGCAATACTAACCTTCTCATAAAGGAAATTCTGAAAGGTCGTCTCTAAACAGAAAAGCAGCAAGAAGATACAGGAAGAAAGAAATCACAAACGGAAAGTAAATCCACCTAAATTAGCCAGTACGCAGATCAAAAGGAAAAACTATCTGTGAGAGCAGTGACACACGCACGAGCAACAAAGGACACACAAGAAAATGGAAACAAAGGGACATCAAAATCATAACATGTGGGGAAGGAGAGGAAGAAGATGATTTTTTTTTTTTTGGAATGTGTTGGAGCCTATATGACTACCTGTCTAAAGCAAGCAGATATAGGGAGGGGTTAACATACTTGAAAAACAGGGCAACCACAAATCAAAACCATAGAATAATTCACAGAAACCAAAAAGAACACAAGCATAAACTAAAAGGAAATCATTAAACCACCAGAAGGAAAGGAAAGGAACAAAGAAAGGATAAAGCAGATGTGGTCCATCTATATAATGGATTACCACCCAGCCATAAACAAGAATGAAATCATGCCACTGGGGGCAACATGGATGAACACAGAGATCACCCTACTAAGTGCAGTCAGTCAGAAAGACAGAAGCAACCACCATACAACATCATTCATGTGTGCAATCTAAAATGTGGCACAAAAGAATATCTACAAAGCAGAAACGGACTCAGAGACACAGACCTGTGGTTGCAAAAGGAAGTGGGGAGGAAGAGGGATGGGCTGAGAGTTTGGGGTTCACAGATGCAACCTATTACATTTAGAATGGATGAACAAGGGCCTACTGTATACAGCACAGAAAACTAGACCAAATTCCTGGGATAAACATGATGGAGAAGAACATAGAAAAGAGTGTGTGTACGCGTTTATAGCTGAGTCACTTTGCTGTACAGCAGAACTTAGCACAACACTGTAAACCAACTGTACTTCAATAAGAATAAAAGAAGGATAACACTGAGCTTCGCACTTGCAGCAGCGCTGTGAGGGAGCTGCAAGCGTGTGCTCCACTGTGCAGACGAGGAAAGGGAGATTTAACTCGAGGTCGGATCTGTAGTCATCACTGAAGGCTGCCTGTGAGTGGGCTGCCTCTGACTCAAGCCCAGGCCTTTAGCCATTTGGTTATAACGTCTCAACGAAACTGAGAGAGGAGGGGAGAGACAGGCGCCCTGCTCTGCACTTAACCACACAGAAGGGAAGGGCACTGATGGGAGAAACCAAAGCTGCCGGGACAGCAGCCCCTCCTCCCTGGACCCCTGCCCCCAGGCCCCACCAGTGACCTTTTCCTTCCTTGGCCACTATCTTGCTCACTAGGCTGTGGACTCCGTAAGAGCAGAGACCTCGCCTTAGGGGTTACTGATGTGTACTTCCGGTTTGATCTCTGCTCAGGTTTCCTCTGCCTGAGAGCTCAAATGAGTGTCCCAAGCTGGGAGTCTAGGAGGCATCTTCAAGACTTCCTTCTCCCTGCCCAACAGATGCCTGAAGGTGCCCGCAGGCCTCTTTAAGAACTCTCAGAAAAGACAAACACTGTATATTAACGCATATATACGGAATAGAAAGGTGGTAATGACCATCCTACGTGCAGGGCAGCAAAGCAGACACAGACGTAAAGAACAGACTTCTGGACTCGGTGGGAGGAGGAAAGGGTGGGTGATTTGAGAGAACAGCACTGAAACATGAATATTACCATATGTAAAAGATAACCAGTGCGAGTTTGACAGATGACGCAGGGTACCCAAAGCCGGTGCCGTGACAACCTGGAGGGGTCGGGTGGGCAGGGAGGCGGAAAGGGGTTTCAGGATGGAAGTGACACATGTAACCGATGGCAGTTTCATATTGATGTATGGCAAAAACCATCACAACACTGTAATTATCCTCCAAAGAAGGAAAGAAAGCACTCTCCAGACCCTCCTTTCCTCCATCCCTGAAACATTTCATCTTTTGTTTGCATCCCTCCAATATCCATGCGGGCGCCTTTTCCCGGCTCTGGGCTTGGGATCCTCTCTCTCTGAAATGAAACCCTGTTCCACTGCTTTATTTAAACTTTTAATTAGCTCCCCCAACGTTAACAGGATATATTTCTAGTCTGCCACCCCACACGATCACGATCTGTGCTTGATGAAGCTTCCACCTTCTATCCATCCCCATTCATTCCTCCTGTGTCATACTCTCCCAGCTCTGCCCATATAGGGTGCACCCTCTGTCTGAAGAGCCCCGACTCCATCTTTGCCGGATTCCTGCTCATCCCTCAGGCTCAGTCTTCCTGGGAAATCTCTTCTGCCAAGCTTAAGCTCGCCGAGGCAATCACAGACCCCATCAGAGCACTCCACTCGCCTTACCTGTATTTTTATACACAGGCTTTCTGCAGTTTGGTACCTCCACCGTCCATGCATCGCCTCATCACTGAGATGGGTGTTTTACAATCGGGATTTCACGGAGAAATCAGTGGGGAAGGATGAACAGTAAGTAGCTACCTGGTGTATATGTGCAAGCCTCCAGATGCTGGTGGATGAGCTGAGCATTTCAGAAACCCCCAGGAGTGCATCTGACCTCCTACCTCACTCCACGAAGAGATGAGCCACTGGAGCCGGCTGTTCTTGGGACAGCGTCCGAGCACGCAGCCCTCCTGCGAGTCCGGTCTCGGGGCGCCAGCGCATGCGCTCTCGGGCACGGCCTCTGCCACGGCAGAGCGTCTACACGTGACTTCACGCTTCCGCACTCCTCGCCCACAGGTCTTCGAACACTCGAGATTAAAAAGGAAAAAGCCATTAAATGCCAGTCTCCAGTGACCGTGTTGCAGGTGAATGCTTGGAAAAGCATTGATGCAGGGTTTACAAAGCTATTTTTAAGCACCAGGACCAAATGCCCAGTAAAATTCCTTGTAGTCAGCAGGAGAAATCTTTCCTCAATCCAGAGACTCTGAGTCCAGGTTAGATCTCCTTCAACAATCTGAACACTCAGGGGCTGCTGTGTTGTCCCAGGTCTGAACACATGTTTTAGTCTTCATGGAGAAGAAGAGAGGGTTTCTGTGCAGAGCACACATAACAACCTGGAAAACGGTGCAAGGCCTATAACACAGTTTGTTGCTGTCACTGTGTCTCTCTCTGGCACAAAGCAGAGTCAGTTTGGGCATTTGGCTAAAGAGGATTTTCAGTGATTTGGAGAAGGGGAGTCATAAAAGTATAATACGTCTGACAGCAACGGCCACAGACTATGGCACTCATAAAAATGGGTTGGGGGTGTCCAACTCTTGCCCTTCTGTCTGTCTTGTCTGTCTGTTTTATCCTCTGCTATCTCTAGGCTGGGCACTGTGCTAACTCTCAGGGAAAATTAAGTCAACACTCATCAAATGTTTGGGAATAACTTTGCATGGCCAGCTAATGCTCTTCTATTCCTACCATCTTGACCTTCATAAGACCTGTGAAATAAGGAAGGCAGCAAATTATTCCCTGGTTTTCAGATTTGTGGTTCAAAAGTCTTCTAAGTGATCCCAACAGCTTTTGAACCACAGCTCTGAATGCCAAGACAGAAATTATCTCATGGGGTGGTTAGAGGGTCATGTGATATAGGCTCTGGTATATACTTATGTGTAACATCATGCAGAAGGCATTAAATGACTGTTTGTGGTTGCCTAAGTCTGATAATATCAGTGTCCTGTCTCCATCTCCCTTACAAATACGAAGGATGAGACTTCCCAGTGGTCCTCTTGCTATTACCCCATTTTTAAAGGGGAAGCGTCTGAGGGTCACGTGGTGAGTCAGCCACCTGTCAAGTTTCGGAGATGAGCAAATATGTCTGACGTCAGACCATGGCTCTGCACCACGGAACATCATTCATTCACGGTGCTGACATCTAGGTGGTTAATTCTTATTCAATAGAATTCTTATTTATATTTGTGACTTTCTTTTTCCAGAATGGTAAAAATTTTCATCTGCTTCTGAAATGGGTTTCCAGGGCCATGGTCTCTAATGGCAGGTGGGTCCTTTACCACTAGCGCTGCCTATCCAGCTGCATGACCATCACCAAAAAGGCTAAAAATCACAAAAGATGCTAATTAAAATGCCCATTCACATGACTGTGTGATTCCCATGAAGGTATAAACAGCTGAGATCCTCTGGGGGGAAGCAGAGACACCACCTGTATTTTCGCCTCCCTCCTTTTTCCCAGGGAACGGGACTCACGACTCCAGTAATTCCCACTTACCTGAGACCAGGGCCCAGGGCTCCATTCCGGAGGGCAGGCATGGCTGTTGCAGGCTTGAACCTGAGTGGGTGTGCTCACCGGGCAGAGAGAGTGCAGGACTGCCTCCTCCTTCTGGAAGGGCTTCTTCTGGACGCACTGCACCTTCCGGCTCTGCTGGCCTCCCGCACACGACCTGCTGCAGGCACTCCACTCGCCCGGCTTCCAGCTTTCAGGGAGAGATGGGATTACTTCCGGGGAAGCTAAGACTCTGCATCATCAATGCCAAAGCAGTTACTGTGAAAGATTAGCCACCTGCTGGAGGCCTTTGCTCCACTGCAGAACCAACAACCAATAACTGATTCTTCTTCTATAGATTTGCAAGCCTACACAGTCTGTTACCCCATAGTTCTGGGGAAAAATACATTCCTGCCATCTACAGGTGAAGAAATGTGTGCTGTTTGGAATTCTGAGCGATTCAGTCTAATTTACTGGGATCTTAAACCCTGTGCCAGAGACTCTCCCAGGCTTTAGGGTTGGAAAAAATGAATGAAGCCAGGCTCTTCCCATGAAGTTGCCTGTGGAAGTGGTGGCTGTGTGAACACATCAAGGCAATACTCTCTGATCATTTCTATAATAGAAGTTAATACAAAGTAAAATAATGAGACTGTTGACACAAGATCAATGAAGAAGGGAGAGGTGTGTGTGTGTGCGTTCACACATGCAAAAGAGACACACATTGAGAGAGGGTCTCATGAAGAATGTTTCTAAATAGGCCGTTCCCCCAACCTCTTTTTCTGATTAGCCTTAAACTCTACGGTTGCATTGGAGGAATAACCTCAAATTCCTTATTTCAAGATTTTGAGCTCACTTTTTTCACAGCTGTTGTATCTGAGATTTGGTGTACACTAAAGAGTAATCATCTGAAACCGTGAATCCTTTTCAACAACCACCTTGGATTAATTGAAATTGTCTGATTCGAAGGCCTAGCATTAAAAAGATCTACCAGATAAGATGGTGACACATTTCAAAGCAGCAGAGTCCAAAAACTGTTCACAAATGTTCCAAGTTTTATTTGAAAACATAAAACATCACGAAGACCAAATATGTTTTTGATATACCTCTGCGTTACTGCATTTGCCTAGTCCTGCGATTTTTGCTCTGGCTCCCCAACCCCCAAGCCCGAGTTGTGAGGTTAAACACCTTTCTGTTGGTCTAGAGAACTTGGAAAATCCCAAGGACGGCAGAGCCTGGTGGGCTGACGTCTATGGGGTTGCACAGAGTAGGACACGACTGAAGCGACTTAGCAGCAGCAGCAGCAGAGAACTTGCCTGGAGAAGGCAGTGGCACCCCACTCCAGTACTCTCGCCTGGAAAATCCCATGGACAGAGGAGCCTGGTGGGCTGCAGTCCATGGGGCCACTAAGAGTCAGACATGAATAAGCGACTTCATTTTCACTTTTCCTTTCACACATTGGAGAAGGAAATGGCAACCCACTCCAGTGTTCTTGTCTGGAGAATCCCAGGGACAGGGGAGCCTGGTGGGCTGCCATCTATGGGTCGCACAGAGTCGGACACAACTGAAGTGACTTAGCAGCAGCAGCAGCAGAGAACTTGCCATACAAGTTCTAGGATTACAGGTATTCTAAAACATTGCATAATCCATGTTATCTAATTCAGTGAAAGAAAGGTGATAGCAAATGGTTCCTTATATTTGTACAACACTTTATCTTCCAGTAAGAGGCAAAGAAAAGATATCTATGATCATGAAAGTATGGGTTTTAACATTTGCCCATACGGGTGGCATTTTTGTCTGCCAGATTCAAGTTTCTTTTCTTACATGGCAAATATGATGAATTTGGAAAAGTACTAGAGAGAGCATAACATACTTTTTTTGTGACACGCTTGGTTCTTCACACGCGGGCCCCAGGCTCACTCTCCATTTCAGGATCTTAGTTTCCCCAACCAGGGATCAAACTGTGATGCCTCCTGCCATGGAAGCATGGAGTCCTGACCGCTGGACCACCAGGGGAGCCCCCTTACTGCTTTTCTCATGTGTCGTTCTTACAGCATGTGTCTCACGGCATCTCAGTTATTTGTTTGCACATCCACCTCTTCCCTTAGATGGTGGGTTCACTGATGGCAGCAACTACTAATTACTCATCTTCCAGTCCTGAACTGAGGACCTGGCATGCCCTCAGGGCATAGGACATGGTTGTTACAGGGAAAATAATGGGCTTAGATCAGATGAACGCCTCTGTCCTTAGAATTCTAATGGTCTAAGGCCTGATACCTAGTATATCCCTGCTGAAGAACAGTCCCTAAAAGATTCCATTACTTGACAGGAAATACTGTGATAAGTAAGAGGTGGCAAAAAGGGAAACAGCGAAAGAGCCCGTCCACTCCACCACTCCAGCTCTGAAGTCATTGCAGGGGAAGCTTTGCTTTCAAATAGCCAGAGAACCTTGTCACTGCCCAGAATACTGTTTCTGTTAATACATGGGGTCATCAGGAAAGTTCTAGGAGGTAAGCATTACCGATGCTGTCTCCCTCTTCATGGATGTACATATGAACGGGGTCCCTGTCTTTCCTTGGGCTTCCCTTGTGGCTCAGCTGATAAAGAATCTGCCTGCAATGTGGGAGACCTGGGTTCGATCCCTGGGTTGGGAAGATCCCCTGGAGAAGGGAACAGCTACCCACTCCAGTATCCTGGCCTGGAGAATTCCATGGACTGTGTAGTCCATGGGGTTGGTCAACAATGGTGGAAAGGAGGCTTTAAATAAGAAGACAGCAGCTTGCCATTCAAGTGTTTTGACAATCCCTACATGTACATAAACATATACAAACCCATCTAAAGGACAGATTATTCCACAAGGGTCGATAACACTGGTTATTAGGGCCACTGGATATGTTTAGAGCCAGACATTTCTTGGCAAGAGAGATAAATCCACAGAAGCCCCTCAAATTTCTTTCTTCTTTTTGTGTTCAGGATAGAGCTAGTTCCAAATTCTAAGAGAAAACCCAAGTTGACAGTTGGGTGTAGGGGATCGGTGGGTAGCTGAAGCCCCAAACAATTATGACATACACTCTTGACAAGGAAAAATAGATTACACAATATAACTTCATCACCACAAAGCAAACACTGCTTATTAAGATGATCAGGGAGATCAGGGAGTGCAGCTCTGCTTCTGAAGAAACTCTGTCAACTCTATATAAATACATTTGGCAGAAGGTAACTCAAACCAGAAGAGACTCCATTTGCCTTGGGAACATTACTTAAAATTAGTGTTCAAACAATAGCGTGGCTAAAATCAATCCCGCTGCAAACCCACTGAGATCCCCACAGAGTGTCCTCATCAAAAATGGGGTTACTACTCAGGCTGCAGTCCTGCCTTTTGACTTTATGTCTTGCTACTGTGTAATTTGCATGTGAGGTTTCACGGGTTGCACAGTAATACGATTTTTAAATTCTTGGATGACTCTATAAAAGTTGAGTGCACAACCGCAGGGAAATTTAGGTTTCTGTGTTATTTAAATATCTGTTTGATTTAGTTCAGAGAAGAGGGGTCTCTAAAGGTTAAAAAAAGATGCCTTTATGCCTTTTTTTTTTAACCCCAGGATTACACTGGCATAGACAGGGTCTGAACATCTAAAGTAAATTTGTGTTTTTCAAGTTACATATTTTAATGCCAAATACCATCTCTTTCTTCTATTGACTTTTTAGAGGGTGAGGGTTATACTTTCTATCTTTGAATCACTTTTGATCAGAGGCATTGACAGTGGCTTCAATCATCTCATATCAACAATAAAGTACCCAAGTACAAGTGCAACCAGAGAGACAGTCCCAGATGACTTACTAGGCAGGGCAGGAGAAAGCATTGCACATTTTGGGTTCAGTTGCTGGCCTGGCTCTTGCATTGCAGAACGAGGAATTGACTTGAGTGTTCTGATCTCGTAAGCAAACAGCCTTGACACTTATGTAACCTAATAAGACATCAAAAGTTACCAAGTGAAAACTACAGATAACCAATGCCATTTAGTTTCCAAGTTTAGCTTCCCATGTACCAGGGTTCTGATATTTTACTGAAGACAGAATCCAAATAGTGTGTGAAAACACTTTAAAAACATCTACAATACATGTGAATCCCACTTCTATCTCCACCTCCCCTGAGATAACTGCTTCCATAGTTTAATATTTTTAACATGCAGCTTCTTGGTATTCGAGACCACCATGGATTCTAGAATCATACAGTGATAAAAACGACCTTTTGAAAACAGGGCCGCTGTAAAGGGAAATGTCTCACAAGCTTTAATTTACATTGCACATATCTAATGAAAAAATGGTCTTCAAAGAACAGTCACGGGTGAATTAATTGTGGAAACTCTTAAGATTCTGCGTTTTCATGAGGCAACTTTTATTTCCATAAGACTGTGGAGCATATATAAACGGAAACTTGCACTCACCGACCATGTATTCAAACCTGTTCACACAACTCTGTTTTTTGTTTCTGTCTGTTAACCCTACTGCCTGGCTTTCAATGTTCATTTTCGGACCTCTCATCGGAGATGTACAGTTTTCTGTGAATAACTGTATTTGACAGCTCCCCGTATAGGAAGCCTGCCTCCTCTTTTAATTGTTTTTATTCACATGGACTTTTCCTTAAAATGGAATCTGAGCATCAATGAAAAGTCACCCCTGCTAGAATGATTAGGTTGAAGTGGGTTTATATTCAGGGAAAGGAAAGTGAAGTCGCTCATCGTGTCCAACTCTTTGCAACACTATGGACTGTAACCTACCAGGCTCCTCTGTCCAAGGGATTTTCCAGGCAAGAGCACTGGAGTGGGTTGCCATTTCCTTCTCCATTATGTTCAGGAGGAACTGATCAAAACATCAGGACTCTCTACAGTTAAGAGTTTGCTTCTGGAGAATGTATTCATTTGGACTCCTCTTATGCCTCAGACCCACCATGGTCTGTGAGTCACAGGAAGGGGATGCTAATTCAAGGCAAGGCAGAATCCCACAGTGCAACTGCCCAGCGTCATCCCTTTGATTGTCTTTATTCCCTGTAAGTGGAAAATGGACTCTCTCTCCTTTCCAAGAAAGTCTGCATTCCCTGGATACCAAAAAATTACTGAAAATGATCTTAAAGACCATTCAATGTATGAACAACCGATTACACTCAAACACTACATGAAAAAGAGCATAAAGATATGGCTATAGCATGGTTTCTGTTCCTTATAAAAAGATCAAATGATATGTGTGGCATGTGTCTGAGTATGTTAAAACACATGCATTTTTTATGTTTGCTTGAGGAAAAGAATAGAATGATACAGACCAAAGTATTAACATTGGCTACTGCTGATTAAAGGATTATGGGAGATTATTTTCTTCTTTATAGCATATTGCTTTTAAAATGTGTATTAATAAAAGTATATAATAATTAAAATATTAATCATTTATATTAAACATATTTATATAATATGCATATGAGATATATATTTATATTAAAATTATTCCATCTTTTTTAAAAAAGAAGTAATCCTCCTACTTTGTTAACTAGCACGGGCAGCCAAAGCCCAGGCCTCAGAGACATAAGAATTTCTTCATTTTCTCTATTTCTGCTGTCTCTGGTCCCAAGATGCCCCATTTCGCCCAGTGGAAAGGACACAGTAGGAAGCCCTGCTGTCACCAGGCACTCTGAGCATGAGGAAGTGAGAGACCAACCTTCACGCTTTGGTTTCATGTCATGGACATATTTACGGACTTTCAGCCTTCTTCCCAAAGGGGCAAGTGCAACAAAGACTGACTTACCAACAAATATGTGATATTCTTAGGTCTAAATAAAATGCCTCCCTTCTACTCACTGAGGGGATGGCTGTGACTCTTCCTTCCTTACAAGGGTTATTTCTCAGATTGAATCCACTTGCCTGCAGAGATTCTGCTGACATCACCCCTGGGGGGATAGACTACCCCTCCTTCACGTGTTAGCTCACAGCCTTAAGCCCGTCTGGCGTGTGTTTTCACTGTCTATCGCTTACCTTCTCTAACTCCCCCTGGAAAGTTAACAACAGAAAAGCCAGGACAGAAAGAAAGAAAACTCTAGGCAGACATATCAACCCATCAATCCTCATATTTATAATAAAGGGACACGTGTTTATATTTTTCCCCCCTGGAAGTTTCAGATGCATCACTTTCAAGTCCTGGTTGTAGTTGACTTGAGATTTGCTTGAGCTGGTTCCTTTCTATTAATACATAGGAAAATCCCCAAAGAGTACAAATAATATTTGATTTTTTCCCTCTAAATAGTGACAGTTCTCATAAAGATAGTTCTTTTGTTGCTTATTTCAACCAGACAATTGAAAGAGGTCTGGAGTGGGAGAACCTGTTTTAGGAAAAGACATGGAAGACAGAATTGGGAAACCTACCTCCCCCACAGGAGACGGAGCAATCTGTCTGCACTGTGCTCCAGGCGTAGCTGTGTCTTTTTGAGGCTGGCAGAGTTCC
>NW_011494867.1:3910058-3912324 GCF_000754665.1 Bison bison bison
GGGAAGTGCATACTTCCAAGCTATTCCTGGGTTTTTGCCTTGCATGAGAATCTGGACAGTATAAGATACAAATCAGAGATCAAGACGCAGGTCAGATCCTGGAATTCCAGAAACCTCACTGAACATTTTAAAGCTATTTATACAACATTTTGGAATCAAGAGTGCTGGGAGAAATATCAATAATGTCAGATATGCCGATGACACCACCCTTAGGGCAGAAAGTGAAGAAGAACTAAAGAGCCTCTTCATGAAAGTGAAAGAGGAGAGTGGAAAATGTTGGCTTAAAACTCAACATTCAGAAAACCAAGATCATGACATCTTGTCCCATCACTTCATGGCAAATAGATGGGGAAACAATGGAAACAGTGAGAGACTTTATTTTCTTGGGCTCCAAAATCACTGCAGATGGTGACTAACAGCCATGAAATGAAAAGATGCTTGTTCCTTGGAAGAAAAGTTATGACCAACCTAGACAGCATATTAAAAAGCAGAGACATTACTTTGCCAACAAAGGTCTGTCTAGTCAAAGCCATGGTTTTTCCAGTAGTCATGTATGGATGTGAGAGTTGGACAATAAAGAAAGCTGAATGCCGAATAATTGATGGTTGTGAACTGTGGTGTTGGAGAAGACTCGTGAGAGTCTCTTGGACTGTAAGGAGATCCAACCAGTCCATCCTATGGGAAATCAGTCCTGAATAGTCATTGGAAGGACTGATGCTGAAGCTGAATCTCCAATGATTTGACCACCTGATGCAAAGAACTGGCTCCCTGGAAAAGACCCTGATGCTGGGAATGATTGAAGGTGGGAGGAGAAGGGGACGACAGAGGATGAGATGGTTGGATGGCATCACCGCCTCGATGGACATGAGTCTGAGTAAGCTCCGGGAGTTGGTGGTGGACAGGGAGGCCTGGAGTGCTGCAGTCCATGGGGTCGCAGAGTTGGACACGACTGAGAGACTGCACTGAATGACATTTTGATCCCAGAGCTGGTTCATGTCATTGTTCCCAAGTACATTTTATGTTGACTGGAAGTCTGCCCATGACACTTTAAATGTGTAGCTCCAGACAGTCAAAGCTGTGATGTGGAAAGCTAGTAGGGGACAAGGACATTTGCTATAAGCCCATGACCCTCAATTCTGGGTAAAACCAATTAAGAAAGCAAGAAAATAGATCTTTACATTATGTTGAAGGGAGGCCAAACTATAAAGTGTTAACCCTCACATTAAACTTGAAAGCCTAGCATGGTTCTCACACACACTGGTGTCCCACAAATAATGAAAGTGTTTTTCATTCAGTCACGTCTGACTCTTTGTGACCCCATGGACTGTAAGCCCACCAGGCTCCTTTGTCCATGGGGTTTTCCAAGCAAGAATACTAGAGTGTGTAACCAACCCTTTCTCCAGGGTATCTTCCCGGCCCAGGGATCAAACCTGGGTTTCCTGCACTGCAGCTAGATTATCATCTGAGCCACCAGGGGTTGAAACTCAATCTACATATATAAGTTTTTAGGATTGATTCTGGCCCACAACTTATAACCTGTCTCCAGGATGCCAGCAGGTGTTAGGCACAAAAGAAGCACACATAAAACCTAAGAATAAACACCCCACTTAGAATCACCTATCAGTAACTCCAGAATCCAAGCAGATGGCCAATAGGACTTCCAAAGAGAATTTGCCCAAGAGTCTATGTCTGTTAACTGTACTGGGATGAGCAGATAAGACAAAAAGAAACATGATCAGAAGTAGGGGTTGGTACTGGAATGGATTTGACCTCAAAGGGGCGAGGACCCTGGATAAATCTGACCCTAACAGGTGTGGCCACTAAAAGAGCCATCATTTATAGGCACTTTGTGGATGTCAGACACTCTGTTGGGCTTTTGCACTGCATTATCTTAAAAGAGTCCTCTAACAACTCTGCTGCTGCTGCTAAGTCGCTTCAGTTGTGTCCAACTCTGTGCGACCCGTAGACGGCAGCCCACCAGGCTCCCCCGTCCCTGGGATTCTCCAGGCAAGAACACTGGAGAGGGTTGCCATTTCCTTCTCCAGTGCATGACTCTTAGCGACCCCATAGACTCCTCTGTCCATGGGATTTTCCAGGCAAGAGTACTAGAATGGGGTGCCATTGCCTTCTCCAACTCTAGAATGTAGCTAATTTTTCACAGAAAAAAAAAAAAACCTGAGAAGAAAGAAGTTGTGCAAGATCACACAGGTGACTGGGAAATGAGTTTAAAATAGAACTTAGACACTCCAACAAACTGTGCCTAAAG
>NW_011494867.1:3912424-3925589 GCF_000754665.1 Bison bison bison
TGTATTCATTTCAGATGTACAGAAAAGTGATTTAGCCATACACATACAATACACACACACATATATATAACTCTCTCTGTCTATATATATATATATATTCTTTTTCAGATTCTTTTCCATTATAGGTTATTATAAGATAATGCAGTTTCTGGTGCCATAAGTAGGTCCTTGTTGTTTATTTTATATATAGTAGTGTGTATGCATTAATCCCAAACTCCCAACTTATCCCTCCCCCCTTTCCCCTTTGGTAACCATAAATTTGTTCTCTGTGTCTGGAGATCACTTTCTTTTTGGTGTGGGCAAACACATTATTGGCCTCCTTTGCTGATCCTCTCTTTTCCTAACTATGTCTCTTTTTTCCTTCAAATTCAAAGCATGGGTAAAAATAGCTGGTTCTCTCCATCCCATGAGTCTTGCGGAAAATCTGTTACCACCAGAGCTGGGCATTCATGCCCCCAAAGCAAAGCAGATTTCCAGTTAAAAATAGGAACCCCTGGCTCTATCTCTGTCTGGTGGGACCCCACCTCAATTAAAGCTGGGTGGGTGGCCACAGTTCAAGGACCTCCATCGTGCCAGACCACTCCTTGGGCTGCTACGAAATGGCTTCCACTCTACTATCAGCTTAAATGTCTCCAGAAGTATCATGGCTTACTCTGAAGATTCCATGGTGTAGTCATCCTTTGTCAGCTAACAAAACAAAATCTTGGTGCCTCCCAGAAAAAAACCAAACTGTTAACAGACGGGTCTTTGTTTCCCTCACCCCCATCCAAAGCAGAAACCAAACAAAACACAACAGGCAGAACCATTAAAATTGACAAATGCCAAATTCTCATTAGTCACCAAGGAAAACCTTCTCAGAATCAAGGTCTTAGGAGGATGCCATCAGGTGTTAGGCATAAAAGAAGCACACATAAAACCTCAGAATAAATACCCCACTTAGAATCACCTATTACTAACACCAGAATCCAATACAGTGGAGTTGCGTCACACACGCATCTCAGCCAGACATTTCAAGTCCAGGTGCTCTGGGTAAAGAAATCCGCTCACTTATCTCCACTTTCTAGGACCACCAATTCCCTGCTGCATTCAAACTGGTTCCTGGCTTCCACTCCCATAGGGAAAAGGATCCCCAATAGAAATGCAAAGAAAATGAAAAATAACAAATGTATTACTATTACAGTTTTACAGCCAATGGCCTATAGGACATACAGTTTATATTTGTTGGTGGGATGTGTTAATGCATTCATTGAATGCACAAGTGAATATGACTCTCAACTTTAAAAAAAAAAATCAGGGACTTCCCTGGTGGTCCAGTGGTTAAGAATCTGCCTTGCAATACAAGGAACACAGGTTCGATTCCTGGTTGGGGAACTAAAATCCCACATGCCTTGGAGCAACTTGGTCCTGGCTCTACAGCTACTAAAGCCCACACATCACAACTAGAGTCCATGTGCCGTGTGAAAGGTCCCGGGTGCCACAGCCAAGACCCGAGACAGCCAAAAAAACCCAAATCCAGTGGCTCACAGCATCATTATAATGTCTCTGCATCTGGAAGGTTGGGCTTCCCAGGCGTAGTGGTGAAGAATCTGCCTGCCAAGCAGGAGACTCAGGTTCCATCTCTTATTTGGGAAGATCCTCCCCTAGAAAAGGAAATGGCAATCCACTCCATCCCATGGACAGAAAAGCCTGGCGGGCTACAGTCCATAGGGTTGCAAAAAGTCAGACATGACTGAGCGACTAAACAACAATAATCTGGAAGGTCACAGGAGAACTGTGTGTGTAATCATGTAGGCTAAAAGACAATATTTGTATAAACCTGCAGAAAGCTGACTGTAGAATTTATTTTAACATCAGCTCATAAAGGCTTCTTAAAGAAAGTAATTATTTAAACAAATAAATGTCAAGATTAAATACATAAAAGATGAGTATTTGCCAATCACATTATTTGCTTCTCAACGATAGTTAAAGCATTCTCTGCCCTTTTCTTTATCCTGTATGAGGATCAAAGTAACCAAGAATGAAATACACAGCAGCCATCTTATCTTTTACTGTCTTATGCCTGTACTAGCCAATCCTTTAGAAACAGACTGTCTGGCTAAAACAATCTCTGTGAGTCTGTCCTTCACCCCATTCTAAAAAAAGACTAGACTTCGTTTTTAAAAAGTCAATTCCACCCTCAGGAATGGCTACATAATTTGTGTGTGTGTATGGTGGGGGACGTGTGCCCAGGGCAAAATGGAAATGAAAGGCCCCTTGTTTAAAAAAGTGATTAAGGATTTCAAGTTGGTGACAACAGAGCATTAAACCAATCACAGGGCACTTCTGAGCCCAAGGTCCCAGTGACTGCGGAGTCCACATCCACGAAGCCACCTCAGCCCGACCTTAAGGCTGAGGTTTTCTCACCTGCATCAGTTTAAGACACAATTAAAAAGGTTCCAAGTTCTAAATGGCCCCGTGGTCTAATGCCGGCTTTGACCACTCTTCTCAGATGGAGAATGAATTTGGCAGGTCTGTCTACACCTGAGTGACCACGACCATTGCCTTGACCGCAGACAGCCTGTCCCACCCAAAGCTCTGCAGCAAGGGGACCTCAAGACGATGTGCAATAACCACACAGCCCAGATTCTAGGCGCCTCTGAAACAACACGTCATCTGGAATTGCTCATCCGCGTCACTGACATCTATTTTAAAATATTTTCAGCAGTCCTGTCAAGCGCCGTCAGTAACTTTCTTCAGCAATACTGGAGAACACGGAGACCCCCCAGGTCCTGCGGACGCCACTCCCCAGCACCACCGCCCCCACAACTGGCGGCCTCACAGCACACCATCCCAACGTGGCCCAGAGAACTGTGTGGCCCGGCCGTGAAGTGCACACATTCGGAAAGATCGCCAGCAATTCAGTCTACTTAACTGGACTCAGGCCACAGAATTTTTCAGCCAACTGGCATTGAGTCTCTTAATTTACAGCTGGCAAGCAACCTCCTTAAATGCTTCCAGGTCCACAGTAGAACTGTTTAATGTCTACCTTGAACACACAAACCACCTGACTTCAGACACAACACTCCGGCAGCTCTGACCACGGGGTGCGGAGTGATAAAATTTACAGCTTAAGCTGGAAAACCACAGACGGAGCTGGACTCGACCAGTTCCCCTCCAAAGGAGGGCATGCAGGTTCTGCTTGGGGTGCATACAGGTTAAAATAAAGGACACACTGAGTAATCTCGGGTAAATGGCTTGCTTTCACTCCCACTTTTAATTTTTAACATGCAAACTATAAAATGCTGTCAACCAGCTTCATCTCTGTTTCATCACTGAAGGCCTATGTTTTTCTTTTAAAGAAGTTGTCCTAATCCTATGAAATTAAAAGATGCTTGCTCCTTGGAAGAAAACCTGTGACAAACCTAGACAGCATATTAAAAAGCAGAGACATCACTTTGCTGACAAAGGTCCATCTAGTCAAAGCTATGGTTTTTCCAGTAGTCATGTACGGATGTGAGAGTTGGACCATAAAGAAGGCTGAGTGCCAAAGAATTGATGCTTTCAAACCATGGTGCTGGAGAAGACTCTTGAGAGTCCCTTGGACTACAAGGAGATCCAACCAGTCAATTCTAAAGGAGATCAGTCCTGAATATTCATTGGAAGGACTGATGCTGAAGCTGAAGCTCCATTACTTTGGCTGGCTGATGGAAAGAGCCGACTCACTGGAAAAGACCCCGACACTGGGAAAGATCGAGGGCAGGAGGAGAAGGGGATGACAGAGGATGAGATGGTTGGATGGCATCACCAACTTGATGGACATGAGTTTGAGAAAACTCCAGGAGATAGTGAAACTCCTGGTGTGCTACAGTCCATGGGGTCGCAAAGAGTCGGACATGACTTAGTGACTGAACAACAAACCCTCCAGTGGAAACTAAAGAGTTATAATTAGGTTCTAAAGACCAGCTTTTTATTTAGTGCAGGCTTGGAAGCTTATTTCTCATCTTCAATAATGTAATAATGCACCTGATAGCTTTAAAAAATAATAATAGCCATACTATGGTGTTTATGCCAGGTAAAGCATTGTACAGCATTATCTCTTTTACAGTTAATAATGACACCATGAGGAAGGCACAGTGCTATTAATACCCTAGTCTTGTAGATGAACACAGCTAGTAAGTAGAAACTGGAAAAGGCAATGGCAACCCACTCCAGTACTCTTGCCTGGAAAATCCCATGGATGGAGGAGCCTGGTAGGCTGCAGTCCATGGGGTCGCTAGAGGTTGGACGCGACTGAAGCGACTTAGCAGCAGCAGCAGCAAGTAGCAACACGGGGAACTCAAGTTTCCGATACTGCATGACTCGCAAACTTGACCTCTTAACTCTCAAGACACTGCACCTCCAGCTCTGAAATGTCATGTCTAGGATTCTAATTTAAAATTCTCAAGACTGAAGGAACACTGAAAAGATATTGTCACTGGGATCCAATAACATGCTCTAACATATACATTTCGCTATCGGGTTCCAACCTGAAAATGTCCCTTCTTGAACATGCTGCTGCTGCTGCTGCTAAGTCACTTCAGTCGTGTCCGACTCTGTACGACCCCATGACGGCAGCCCATCAGGCTCCCCCGTCCCTGGGATTCTCCAGGCAAGAACATTGGAGTGGGTTGCCATTTCCTTCTCCAATGCATGAAAGTGAAAAGTGAAAGTGAAGTCGCTCTGTTGTGTCTGACCCTTAGCGACCCCATGGACTGCAGCCTACCAGGCTCCTCTTGATTTAAGGATTTGTGATTTTTAATATCCTCAATCCATTTCCCCCTTCATTTACAGAAATGTTTGTTTTAAATACCATTTTAACAGCTGAAATTCAACCCACTTTACAGATGGACCCCTTCTGATAAAGGATGGATTTTACAGTATGTTACACGTTGACTAAGTCAGAGGAGGAATCATTTTTGTGTTGTGAGTTCAATGATTCTGTATGATCCTGTGATTTTCTGGGAAGCCTCGTGATGTGAAAAATCAGCCAGTTGTCCCCAGCTTCTTGTTTGCTTCAAAGCCCGAAGAACATGATCAGGTATCATCTCTGGGATTAGGTGTGAGTGAGTCGGATTTGACAGGACGCAGCACCACAAAGACCCCGACTGGGGCCTTGGAAGTCCATCTACGAGGCGGCTTCAAAGGTGTGGGCTGACACATTGAACCGAGACTACAATTCTAATTCAACTCATCCACATTCCTAGGAGTTTAGGGGAGAGAAAGAGCGCGCTCCAACCTGTCACAGAAGTATTTGCCGCGAATTAACTGGAGGCCCACACTTCAAACAGCGAATGGCAACCTGGGGAGAAGTGATGCGGCATCTCGGGAGCACGTCTGACTCGTCCTCCAGAGCCTGGGGTTCCCCGTCATCTGGTCTCAATTAGTCCTCCACTGCTTCTTGGCCTCTTTCGTGAGCCGTGTCTTCACTCTGTCCCCGCTCCTTGGCTAATCTCTCTCCCCGACACTGATTCTATCCCGAGGCACATCTTTGCTCATCTCGGCCCCTGCCCCGTGGGGGAAGGGGTGCAGACAGCAGGGTCATGAGGAAGGAGCTTTATGAGAAGGGGACTGACCATGACGCTCCCACACCGTCAACTTGGTGATCAATGAGTCCGTCCACCTGGTCTCCCTCCCAACCCACCCATCATCGCCTCTGGCCAAAGAGTGGAGGAAGTTGTTTATGATAGTAATTTTCTTGAGATGTCTTTTTCTGCCTTGAATCTGGCCTGTGGATAACCTATTTCTCACTTGCTGTCGTTACAAGCGCTGCTGTAGGGGTCAGCGGCACTCTCCCTTGGTACATGATTAATTGGGAATGGGCTTTCAAAGAGTTAAACACTCCCTTCTGGCCTCTTAACAGAGAGGGGAATAAAAAACCTTTAACGTGAAGGAGAGCTGTTATTTTTAAGACTTTTTTTTCCTCAAAAAAAAGGAATGCTGTAAAAACACAGATGATCATATTTCAGTCTTAGACTAGCAACCTGTGTTATCATGTCAGCCTAAATCACTGTTTATCAGACGGGGATGAAGTTACTTTATAATGAAACACTCATGATGAATTTCCTCACCTACCCTCCAACTTCACGACAGTTTGATGGAGAATGTGACTCATTCGTTGTTGTGTGTGCTTGTGTGTGACTGCGTGTGAGAGAGAAGCAGAGACAGAGAAACAGAATAAAGGAGAGGAAGAAGAGAAGGGAGAGGCAGCTGGGAGGGGAGAGAGGGGGCAGAGGAGACGCAGGGGCAGGGTTGGGGGAGACAGCCAGCACGCAACAGCTAACGAAACAGCTGATCTTCAGTCGCTTCTACAGAGCGTTATCATCTCTAAGTAGACAGCTTCATTAATCATGAAAACAAAGAGAATGTATGTTTTAATTCTCATTGCCAAGGCCCTTTAAAATTATATACTAAATGGGCCTTTTGCATTGTACTTAAACAAAGGACAAAATTACTGACTTTATGTTACCTATATCTCAGTCTCGAAGCGGAAAAACATTAAGTTTTCAGCCATACTCCAAATGCCCAGCACACATATATACACATAAAATATATACATATACACACATATATATATAATATAAGCATACATACATATACACAGATATATATACACACACACACATGCTGCTGCTGCTGCTGAGTCACTTCAGTCGTATCCGACTCTGTGCGACCCCATAGACGGCAGCCCACCAGGCTCCCCCGTCCCTGGGATTCTCCAGGCAAGAACACTGGAGTGGGTTGCCATTTCCTTCTCCAATGCATGAAAGTGAAAAGTGAAAGTGAAGTCGCTCAGTCGTCTCCGACTCTTAGTGACCCCATGGACTGCAGCCTACCAGGCTCCTCCATCCATGGGATTTTCTGGGCAAGAGTACTGGAGTGGGGTGCCATGGCCTTCTCCAATATATATATATAATATATACATACATACATATACACACACATATACATACAAATATATAAAAATATATATAATTTGTGTACATATGTATATATGGGCTTCCCTAGTGGCTCAGATGGTAAAGAATCTGCCTGCAATGCAGGAGATCTGGGTTCAATCCCTGAGTCAAGAAGATCCCCTGGAGAAGGGAATGGCAATCCACTCCACTATTCTTGCCTAGAGAATCCCATGGACAGAAGACCCTGGTGGGCTACAGTCTGAGGGGTTGCAAAGAGTCAGACATGACTGAGCAACTAACATTTTCACTTTTCACATATATATGTATACACACACACACACACACACACTCTTCAGATTAAATGATTATTTTTCAACAAAGGGAGGAGTAAATTTCAACTCTGACCTTCGGTTTTCACATTTCTACCATGTCAGAAATGGTAAGGACCTAATAGAAGCAGAAGATATTAACAAGATGTGGCAAGAATACACAGAAGAACTATACAAAAAAGATCTTCACGACCCAGATAATCACAATGGTGTGATTACCTAGAGCCAGACATCCTGGAATGTGAAGTCAAGTGGGCCTTAGGAAGCATCACTACGAACAAAGCTAGTGGAGGTGATGGAATTCCAGTTGAGCTAGCTCAAATCCTAAAAGATGATGCTGTGAAAGTGCTGCACTCAATATGCCAGCAAATTTGGAAAACTCAGCTGTGGCCACAGGACTGGAAAAGGTCTAATCCCAAAGAAAGGCAATGCCAAAGAATGCTCAAACTACCGCACAATTGCACTCATCTCACATGCTAGCAAAGTAATGCTCAAAATTCTCCAAGCCAGGCTTCAACAGTATGTGAACAGAGAACTCCAGATGTTCAAGCTGGATTTAGAAAAGGCAGAGGAACTTTTGCCAACATCTGTTGGATCATCAAAAAAGCAAGAGACTGTGTGGATCACAACAAATTGTGGAAAATTCTTAAAGAGATGGGAATAGCAGACCATCTGACGTGCCTGCTCAGAATACTCCTTTCTCAGATTGCTCCTGAGAAATCTGTATGTAGGTCAGGAAGCAACAGTTAGAACTGGACATGAACAACACACTGGTTTCAAATTGAGAAAGGAGTACATCAAGGCTGTATATTGTCACCATTTATTTAACTTATATGTACAGTACATGATGAGAAATGCTGGGCTGGATGAAGCACAAGCTGGAATCAAGATTGCCAGGAGAAATATCCATAACCTCAGACATGCAAATGACACCACCCTTATGGCAGAAGGCAAAACAGCCTCTTCATGAAAATGAAATAGGAGAGTGAAAAAGTTGGCTTAAAACTCAACATTCAGAAAACTAGGATCATGGCATCTGGTCCTATCACTTCATGGTAAATAGATGGGGAAACAGTGGAAACAGTGACAGACTTTATTTTTGGGGGCTCCAAAATCACTGTAGATGGTGACTGCAGCCATGAAATTAAAAGATGCTTGCTCCTTGGAAGAAAAGTTATGACCAACCTAGACAGCATATTAGAAAGCAGAAACATTACTTTGCCAACAAAAGTCCGTCTAGTCAAAGCTATGGTTTTCCCAGTAGTCATGTGGATGTGAGAGTTGGACTATAAAGAAAGCTGAGTGCTGAAGGGTTGATGCTTTTGAACTGTGGTGTTGGAGAAGACTCTTGAGAGTCCCTTGGACTGCAAGGAGATCCAACCAGTCCATGCTAAAGGAAATCAGTCCTGAATATTCATTGGAAGGACTCATGCTGAAACTGAAACTCCAATACTTTGGCCACCTGATGTGAAGAACTGACTCACTGTAAAAAAAACCCTGATGCTGGAAAAGATTGAAGGTGGGAGAAGAAGGGGACGACAGAGGATGAGATGGTTGGATGGCATCACCGACTCAATGGACATGAGTTTGAGTAAACTCTGGGAGTTTATGAAGGACAGGGAGGCCTGGTGTGCTGCAGTCCATGGGGTCGCAAAAAGTGGGACATGACTGAGCGACTGAACTGAACCACTTCAAAATTTCATTCCTTATACAAGACACACACACACACACACAGAATTTAGCTATGTGGGGTGCACAAGCAACAAAGATCCAGTTTTCCTTGTGTTCTCAAACCCAGTCAAAAAAATATGGTAGGTCCATATATAATATACTGAAAACTACTGAAATATAAGCTGAGTTTTCTATCTTTGAGATGACTAATGAGTGCACTGGTTCAATAAGAAATTCCTTAGACTCTCTGCCAGACTCATGCTGTGGGGGATAAGCCGACACACAGAAAGACGTGGAAATTATCTAGTTTATAATAGCTGTGTCTGTAGTGATCTCAGAAGGTGTGCAGTTGCCAAATCAATATTGATTTCTTTCTGATCTGGGGTGTGCATGTGTATGAGCTGTCTTCCCCTGGCTGAGGCAGAAATAGGATACAGGATCATGAAAATGAACTCTGTTTCTCCAAGTCATTTACATGTAATACATGTATATTTGTACTTTGAAATAAAAATTTGATTGATGGACTTAAATAATGCCTAAAATATTTAAGAACTCAATCATATAAATCCTTAATTTCCCTTAGGAATCTCCTCTTGGCCACCGAGGAAATCAAGAAGGCCAGCACAGCCTAAACTGACATCCACCTGTTGCAAATTGTGGACCCTGTGGGATCCGGGTTCCAAGGAGAATGAAGATTCTTTCCAAGAGACCATCTGAAAACGGGGCAGGCACGTGATTCAATGAGAAAAGTGAAAGTCTGTTTTCCATTTAAACTGAGCTTCCCTATGAAAGTATTCCATAAAGTTCTGACATATAAAGATAACCAGAAGCAGAGGACACTTCTATTTGATGTCAGGCCATGCACTTATTTCTTGGGGTTCACTCTTTCCCAGGACTATATTATCCTGCTGTGTACCAGGTAACACCCAGAAATAAGTGAAAAGATCTGGTTAATCCCCTACCCTGAACGGACAAGTTGCTGTTCCCCCAGATCAAGGTGAGTCAACTGTGAGCTAACTGGTCAGCAAGTTCTTATGTGTAAATTATTCACTTTGGGAAAGGCAAGCCTTTTAGAAAGCAGACTGATTCCTCAAATGCAACTGAGGGGATCAAATTTCAATACTTTGAATGCCTTTCACTGTACTTACCTTTTAACGGTACAGTTCTAAGACTAGTCCTAAAAGATGAGGAAATCCAGTGGTTTTAAAATGTGTACTGCAGAAGCATTTCAGAGAACTTCAGATTATGATGGTGGTTTGGGACAGAAATAGGGAAGAGAGGCTGGCCTTGTCACTCTTGACTTGGGTCAGAGAAAGTCACTTGTCACTTGATTTATTTGTTGTCTCCATGGATGGTTTTTCAACTTGGAAAGAAGATTCTACTCTTTAAATGAATGAATGAATGTTCTCATCAGATGTCATTCATTCACTATTTTTTTTTTTTTTTTGAGTGCCTATGATGTTCTAGATACTATGCTGACTATGGAAGCTACAACAATCTCTCAGCAATAGAGGGTTTCAGGTGCTTAGAAGTGCTTCAGGATAATGCTACAGGACACAGCAGAGGATATGAGTTTAGCCTGGGGAAGTTATTCCCCAAATTATCGTAAACGATCATCAGACAGTTTAAGTGCCTCATGTAGAGTGTCACAGTAGTGTTAGAGGGACCTGTATCACCAACAGTTTAAAGAGGTGCTTCCTGTTCAAACTCATGTTGCTTCAAAAAGAATGGGATCCACATACCAAAACTCACTCCACATTCCTTAAAGACCTGCAACTATAATGATTTGGTGACATGTTCCATTCAGTTCAGTCGCTCAGTCGTGTCCAACTCTGCTACCCCATGGACTGCAGCATGCCAGGCCTCCCTGTCCATGACCAACTCCCAGAGTTTACTCAAAGTCATGTCCATTGAGTCGGTGATGTCATCCACCCATCTCATCCTCTGTCGTCCCCTTCTCCTCCTGCCTTCAATCTTTCCCAGCATCAGGGTCTTTTCCAATGAGTCAGCTCTTTGCATCATGTGGCCAAAGTACTGGAGTTTCAGCTACAGCATCAGTCCTTCCAATGAATATTCAGGACTGATTTCCTTTAGGATGGACTGGTTGGATCTCCTTGCAGTCCAAGGGACTCTCAAGAGGCTTTGTCAACACCACAGTTCAAAGGCATCAATTCTTCAGCACTCAGCTTTCTTTATGGTCCAACTCTTACATCCACACATGACTACTGGAAAAACCATAGCTTTGACTAGACATGATTTATGTCTTAACCATTTATGTATCTCCAGTGTCTATATAGGGCTGGGCAATAAGTAGGCACTCAACAGAAAGTTTAGTTGTTTTTTTTTGTTTGTTTTTAAGTCAGACATTGAGAGGAAATAAACAGAGGAATATTGCTTTGAAGGTAGCTACCTAAATCAATACATGTCAAGGTAGTTGAAGACAGGAGTTAGCTAAGATATTGGGAGGATCTGGCTAACATAAATGAATGAGCTATAAAGAGGGACCTTATCCTTACACTGTCATCTTGTTTTTTGGCAAACGCACCCTTCTGCTGAATTTTACACTAAGAGCTTAGTGAACATGCAGTCATTTTAAGAGGCCAAGAGAGAAAGCGCTTTCTTTCACAGACATGTACTTTCTGTGGGTAGAACAGCATTTTCCATTTTGTTAGGTTCCCACACTTCGATTTCAGCATCCCATGGGATTGTAAAACACATTCAACATTTCATATTGGAGTGAACATATTTTTGGCTCCAGAAGTATTCATTTTGATTCAATTCGTAGTTGCATGGAAAGGCATATGAACTTTAACTTCCTTTCTTTAAAGGAGATGGCCGTGGATGGATGACTTGGATACTGATACATAGTCTAGTTTTAGAAAATGTAATTTATTGCTTATTGTGATTTTTCAGTTTTTAGAATCACTGTGTTCTATCAATTTTGGAAAGGCATGAGCATGTGATAAAAACTGACCTGAAATTTGACCATATTCTTCTGAGAGCAATAATGTACAATTTAAATATTAAAGTCATTAACCCAAATTCTTTTAAAAGATAAAATAGATATAATACTAGGTTACTGAGTTGGATTTTTAAAAATAGTTGCTAGTTTTGAATGAAACCATGCCTCCTTTAAAAAATACAAGCAAAGCATGACCAATTAATCATACAAGTTTCTCTGTGGATTATTTTCAGACAAGCCACATTCCAAGGACATCAACTGGATCTTTCACTGAATCTATGAGCAGAATGTGTACATAAAGCTGTTGCAAAAACAATAGCTAAGCAAATGTGACCTTATTGCATTGTGGTGAAACTACAATTTTGTTTTAATAGAGATCCGTAGTTTTAATCGCATTTATATAGTAATGAAATTTTAGAAAACCATACATACCCAGTTGAGTCTGGGAAAAGCTTTATGTTTTTATAATTGTATTAGATCTACCCAATTTTTCCCCTTACATTTTGATTTCTGCCCACACCCAAGGATCTGTCTGTATTTGTGAGGACAATCCAGCTGTTTTTGTTGGTTTGTTTTTTAGCCATGCCCTGAGGCTTCTAGGATCTCAGTTCCCCAACCAGGGATTGAATGTGGGCTCTCAGCAGTGAGAACATGGAATTCTAACCCCTGGATGACCTGGAATTCTATGTATTTGCAAGGAGATAGATGATGTACCTGACTGATTTTGTAGAACTCCATCACCAATGAAGACCATTCTTTTCATTTCTCAAAAATAGCCAGTAATCATTAGGAAAATGTTTAGACCCGGTGAACAGTCCAAAGATTTAGTTTTAATCAGAATTAAATAACATAGATAAATGAGATAAGAAGGGATGCTTAAATTAAGCAAAGCACAAATAAAAATTCTCAGCTTGAGGCTGGCATAGTGTTCAGTGACAATGTGTCCATTATCTGTTTAATTTGATCAAGACAGACAATGACAGGGGACACTCAGGTTCTAAAGATGAAAGTCAGAAGGAGCTCTGTGATTCTGCTTTGCACTTTCCATCACGTCTTGTCTCATTCTTTGTTGTGGTTTTCCTGAAGATAACTTATGTTTAACAGCAAACCTTAAATTACAGACAGAACTGTGAAAACCTACCGGAAGGGCTTTGTAATTATGAAGAAAATTGGACAGAGAAACAACAACAAAAAATGGTTGCTTGTCATTAAGCAGGAAAACACGTGTTTCTCATGAGGAATCATCTGGACTCGGTTCCGGTCGCCGGTGGCAGAAGCTGTGAGAGGTA
>NW_011494867.1:3925689-3938726 GCF_000754665.1 Bison bison bison
TTCTAGCCACAGAACTTGGTTTGTGTACATTTGCTTAGAGATGGATCAAAGGCCTCATGGTAAAACTTAGGAGGAAGCCATGTTTCTCGAAAACTGATTCCCTGCAAGCTAAATATATCTTTAAAGAAAATATACCTTTTCTAAAGAAAAGACATTTGCTGCTCAGATGCTTGATAGAAAAGAAAAGAAACATATCCATCTAAAAAATTAGGACTGAAAAACAAGTCTCAAATTCTTTAACCAGAAAGTTCAATTCCTATGCCTTCCATGTAATTACAGGCTGATTTCAGGGGCTGGATTCATTGTTGAGCTCCAAACTACCCTAAGATAAAACCAGTTTGATTTGGGGTTCCTAATTTCATCTTCTGAAATAAAAGAGCTGAAAGCTCTATGTCAAAAACACCAAAAAACCCTATCAAAAAATGGAGAGATCTAAAGCGACGTTTCTCCATAGAAAACATACAGATCATCAAAAGCACAAGAAAAAATGCTCAACATTTAATCATCAGAGAAATGCAAACCAAAAGTACAATGAGGTATCACATGATGCCAGTCAGAAAGGCCGTCATCAAAAAAATCTACAAAAAATAAATGCTGGAGAGTGTGTGGAGAAATGAGACTGCCCCTACACTGTTGGTGGGCATGGAAATTGGTACAACCACTGTGGAGAACAGCACGGACTTCACTTTAAACACTACAAACAGAGCTACCATCTGACCCAGCAGTCCCACTCCTGGGCATTTATCTGGAGAAAACCATTACTTCAAAAAGACACACGCACCCCAGCCTTCTCTGCAGCACTACTTACAATAGCCAAGGCACGAAACAATCTCAATGTCCACTGACAGAGGAATGGTACATATAAACAATGGAATATTAGTCATAAAAAAATTGAAATAATGCCACTCGCAGCAACAGCAACATGGGTTGACCAAGAGATGATCATGTAAGTGAGGCAGGTCAGGCTGAGAAAGGCAAATATCGTATGATATCACTTTTATGTGGAACCTTTAAAAAACGATGTGAGTGAACTTATTTACATAACAGGAACAGATTTACAGATTTAGAGAATGAACTTACAGTCATCAGGGGGGAATGTGGTGGGGAAGGTTGGTCTGTATGTTTGGGAGTTTGGGATTAACATGTACATACTGCTATATTTAAAATATTCAAAAAAAAAAAAAATAAAAAAAAATAAAATATTCATAGATAACCAATAAGGACCTACTGTGTAGCACAGGGGCTTCCCTGATAGCTCAGCTGGTAAAGAATCTGCCTGCATTGCAGGAGATCCCAGTTTGATTCCTGGGTCGGGAGGATCCCCTGGAGAAGGGATAGGCCACCCACTTCAGTATTCTTGGGCTTCCCTTGTGGCTCAGCTGGTAAAGAAAATTATAGCACAGGGAACTCCACTCAATACTCTGTAATAACCTAAATGGGAACAGAATCCAAAAAAAACAACGATAGATACATGTATATGTATAACTGAATCGCTTTGCTGTACACCTCAAATTAACACATTGATAATCAACTATACTCCAATATAAAGTAAAGAAATTAAAAATGTATCACATAGCAAAAGCAATAAAAATAAGATAAAATAGGTCCTTCCGGGGGGTGGGGGGGGTGGAGTTACATGTAGTCATACTTTTAAACTCTTTTTTAAATTCATCTTTCTTAGTAAATGTTTGATTAGTACCTTAAATAATAATAGTAATAGTTGAATTAGACTTGTTTCTTTGATTTGAAAAGAGCAGAGCAATATGACTAGCCTGAGAGCAGATATCATACTCATAGATGGAAAAGATTTGGACTCCAATTCAACTCTGTTTTTTTCCTAGCTACGTGAGCTAGGCAAATCTTTTAACATTTCTTCATCACACTTCATTGCTTATTTTTCTGGCAAGTCAGTGAGGCAGGGTTTCTGTCCCAGTTTTGCAAGTGAGAGATTGAAGCTGAATGTGACTAACGGGAGTGCTTGGTTACCTAAGTCCTCGGTACGCGGTGGCCACAGGGACTTCTAACGCCTGAGACATATCACATGCCTCTGAAAGCACACGATTGGCCCCATTTTATAAACTGGAGGAAGCAAACCCTGAGATGTGACGCGGACCAAAGACAAAGTCTCCGTGACAATTCTGTTACAGCGTCATTCGCAGATATGGTGGCTGTTTTCACTCTCCTCGTCGTTAACCATTTATTTTTTTCTCTTCTCACCTCTAAAGAAAACGGCAGCCAAAAAAGTGAGTTGGCTTGCTCTATAAAACTGTCTTGCTGCTGCTAAGTCGCTTCAGTTGTGTCCAACTGTGTGTGACCCCATAGATGGCAGCCCACCAGGCTCCTCTGTCCACAGGGTTCTCCAGGCAAGAACACCGGAGTGGGTTGCCATTTCCTTCTCCAAAACTGTCTAGCCATCAAGCAAGTGTTCTTTCCACTACGTCGCTCTGCCTCCAAGGCTGGCAGATCCCTGTAATGAATAACTATGAACAGACTATCCAAACGGCAGAGGCAGACAAACCGGAATCATGTAAAAAATGATCCCTGGGATCCCTCAGCAAACTGAACAGCCAGGTGGGCTGGTGGAAGGCTGGCATCTAAACGTGAAAGTTGGCACATTCTCCCGGGGACCCACTGGATCCCTCTTTCCCCCAGATGAAGGGGCTGTCTTTGCCCTTTGAGCTTTAGCCTGTTAGGACACAGGTATGAACTAGTGGCTCTTTAAGCTAGCTTAAATGGGGGTCGTCACTAGACACGCAGCAAGAGGCAGTGAGAGCTGAATAAAGAGAAGGGGCTTACTTCAAAGACCAGCGTCTCATTGATGGGGCCCGGGGCAGACAGGCATTCGGGGCGGTTGAAGGCACGCTGGTACTCAAACACGGTCCCCGCAAAGGCAAACTCCCCTGGCCAGTCGACGCTCCAGCCCCCTGTGAGGTAATACTTGTGACTGAGGCTTCGGACCGCGAGGTAGCTGGAGGATACCTGCAGCTCCTGGACCTCGACGCTGCGGGCGCCCGCCGGGATGGTGACCACCGGGTAATACTCTAAGTGGAGAGAGCAGAACATTTTTGTCACCCATGTCAGACACGGGGGACCCCGTCAGAGAGCCGCAGCGGCCCTCCTTACAGAGCGGGGCTCATTTCTACTCTTACGCAGTGAAAACACTCAGTTATTCCATTTTTCAAGTGGTAGGAACACCCGAGAGAGAAAATGATGTACTTTCCCCAAGTACATGCATGTGGACAGAAAACACGCTTCTCTTTTCCTTCACGGCTTTTCCCAAAAGCCATGAAACTCAAAGATGCTTTTTATTTTTAATCAATCTGGAAAAAAACTTGGAGCCACCTAGTCTCAACTGTGGTGTGCAGAAGACAGGGCTCAAAGCTCAATTCTACTCAAGACGGTGAGATAACTGCTTCAAGTACGCGTCTTATGTTTTAAGTGTGGACCATCTAAGTTCCATAATACAGGGACTTCCCTGTGGTCCAGTGGCTAACACTCTGCACTCCCAACACAGGGGGCCCAAGTTTGATCCCTGGTCAGGGAACTAGATCTCACATGCCGCAACTAAGACTGGTACAACCAAATAAATAAATACATATATTTTTAAAAAGTTCCACAATACGTTCTTTAACAAATACAGGTGGCACAGCATATTGAAATTGCTCAGCAGAAAGGCGTTTGTTGAACACACCTCTGGATGTTTGTGTTGCTAAAACTACTCATCCTCCTCTGCTCTTGCATAAGTAACAGTACGTGAACCAACAACTTCCAGATGTTCAAGACGGATTTAGAAAAGGCAGAGGAACCAGAGATCAAATTGCCAACATCCAATGGATCATAGAGAAAGCAAGAGAATTCCAGAAAAACATCTGCTTCATTGACTATGCTAAAGCCTCTGACTGTGTGGATCACAACAAACTGAAAAATTCTTAGAGAGATGGGAATAGCAGACCACCTGATCTGCCTCCTGAGAAATCTGTATGCAGGTCAAGAAACAACAGTTACAACTGGGCATGGAACCATGGACTGGTTCAAAATTGGGAAAGGAGTACATCAAGGCTGTATACTGTTACCCTGCTTATTTAACTTATATGCAGAGTACATAATGTGAAATGCTGGGCTGGATGAAGCACAAGCTGGAATCAAGACTGCCGGGAGAAATATCAATAACCTCAGGTATGCAGATGACACCACCCTTATGGCAGAAAGTGAAGAGGAACTAAAGAGCTTCTTAATGAAGGTGAAAGAGGAGAGTGAAAAAGCTGGCTTAAAACTCAATATTCAAAAAACAAAGATCATGGCATCCGGTCCCATCACTTCATGGCAAAGAGATGGGAAAAAATGGAAACAGTGACAGACTTTATTTTTTTGGGTTCCAAAATCACTGCAGATGGTGACTGAAGACATGAAATTAAAAGACACTTGCTTCTTGGAAGAAAAGTTATGGCCAACCTAGACAGCATATTAAAAAGCAGAGACATTGCCAACAAAGGTCCATCTAGTCAAAGCTATAGTTTTTCCAGTGGTCATGTATGGATGTGAGAGTTGGACTATAAAGAAAGCTGAGCGCTAAAGAATTGATTCTTTTAAACTGTGGTGTTGAAGAAGACTCTTGAGAGTCCCTTGGACTGCAAGGAGATCCAACCAGTCCAGCCTAAAGGAGATCAGTCCTGGGTGTTCATTGGAAGAACTGATGCTGAAGCTGAAGCTCCAATACGTTGGCCACCTGATGTGAAGAACTGACTCATTAGAAAAGACCCTGATGCTGGGAAAGATTGAAGGCCGGAGGAGAAGGGGACGACAGAGGATGAGATGGCTGGATGGCATCATTTACTCAATGGATATGAGTTTGAGCAATCTCCAGGAGATGGTGAAGGACAGGGAAGATCGGCGTGCTGCAGTCCATGGTGTCAAGAGTCAGACACGTCTGAGTGACTGAGCAATAACAAAGCATCAAAAGCCATCATCTTCCATGCCTCATATGAGCTAGTGAAAAGCTGGATAGAATTTAGCAAGTCTCAGATTCATTTGGCAGCAAAGGACATGTCCCACCACTCACAGCACCGAATCTGCAGCATTTCTTACCATTTGCTTTGTGCTGGTTGAGGTACAGGCCTTTGTAAAACTTGCAAGTTGAGTTATCACCTTTGCAAACACCACAGGCATCTGAAACTGCTTTAGAGCCAAGTTCATGATCACATCCCACTGGCTGTGACCAAAAAAAAAAAAAGAGTGAGAAAATCAAACATTTGAGAAGCCACTGGCTTAGAATAACCAAAAGGTATACATGGTTTTCTGTATTTACTGAATATTAGGAAGGTGGTGCAGCTTTAGGATTAAAAGCAGAGTCTCAAGTTTGACTAGGGATTCAAATCCTTCCTCTGTTATTACTGGACATATGATTAGGGAAGTCACAAAACTTCTCTAAGGCTTACAGCCTTCATCTGTAAAACTGGAATGAAAAGCCACTACTGCTGTTAATGGGAGGGGAATTTATTCAGGCCAGTTCTACCAGTGAAACATAAAAATGCTGGGACCCCCCCCCCCACCTGACACCAACCCAAGGACACTCACACTCCCTTAAAAGATCACGGAGCTCACAGTCAAATTGAAAAGAGAAAGTAGATACCGGAAGAAAAAGAAAAACTAACCCACAATAAACAGAAATGCTATTTCCAAGCACATTTACGAGGTTCTAAGTGTGTACTGCATGTACTTAGTGAACACGCAAGAAAAGTCTCCCACTACTGTTATCTCCATTCTTATTTAATTTTTACAACTTTCATGTAAAGTAGGATACACCAGCACCTCCGTATGTGGAAAGGGAGTGAAAGAGAAACTCAAATCACAGGACAGGGGTCATGAAAGGGGTCAAGAAAGTGAGCAGGGACTTGGAGATAAAAACTCACGTCCAGCTTGAAAATGTTACCCTTTTCCCTTCACCAGCTGCTCTTATCCAGACATAAGAATCTCCTGCAACACTTCTCCTGCTATGCATTTAATAGGAGGCAGCACAAGCATGACCACATGTTCCAAAGCAGAAATGTTCTCTTACTTCACAGATCCCATCAATGCAAACGTCGTTCTTGTTTGGGGAACAAGGAGTCCCGTCTTTCACCTTGCTGGACATGGCGAAAAAGAATTCAAAGTTCTCAGCCTTGCAGTACAGTTTACATCGGTCTTCCTCTAGAAGCAAAGAGATCAAACGAGGTCACGGTCAAGAGGAAATCCTAGGACAATGACGTGATTACTGAAAAGATGAGTTAAATTTATTTAGAAAGCTACTATGGTCAAGGTGGAAAGTGTTACAGTTTTCCATGTGGGTGTGTGCACGCATGGATGCCTGAGAGCAGATGTGTGTGGCTTTTAAAAACATGAACTCCTTTTAGTAATCCATATAATACTTTAACATTAATACATGAGAACTTTATTTTCCTAATCCTAAGAGCCACAATACAAGTGATTGGTGGCTTGTGTCCCTACCCTCCTTGGATAGTAAATATTTAAGACTTCACAGACCCTGAGGTCAGCTATTAATAGCATGTAAATGAAAGAGCATTGCTGTGTCACAATAAAACAATATTTAAAAAGACGGGTCAGGGACTTCCCTGGTGGTCCAGTGGTTGAGACTTTGCCTTCCAGTGCAGGGGGTATGGGTTGCTTCCCTGGTCGGGGAGCTAAGATCACATGTGCCTTGGAGCCAAAAAAATCAAGTCATAAAGCAGAAACAGTATTGTAACAAACTCAGTAAAGACTTCAAAAGTGGTCCACTTAAAAAAAAAAAATGCTTTAAAAAAGGGTCACAATTGGCCCATAGGTCATAATTTTCTGATTGCGATTTAGGACAGGCACAATGATTTTAGATATTTATTCAGTCTCTTAAGAGGGAACGTTTTAGGCACTTTGGAAAAAAGGCATATGGCCAATAATGTTTACAAAACATATAGAAAAGAGTCAAATCGTGAAAAGGCAGAGGAAGTAAACAAACTCAGCATTAAGACTAAAGCAATGTTAGGTCTCTGAGAAGTTTTTGGTATCACACGCAAAAATAGAGTATTATCTTTATAGAGCTCTTGTTATCAGAAAGGCATTTTCGTGCCAATTTCTCCCATAGAAAGAGCCCTTTCCGGCCAGGAATTCCACATGACGCTGTTCACATGAGACTTGATGTGGGCGATGTTGTGTGAAATCCTTGACAACAGTCTTACAACAAATGTGTGAGCAGTTCGCAACTGGACACATTTCCCAAACCACTCCATAAAAGACAGGGTCAAAGACAGGAGCGAAGGGAAGTTACTATGGCCCAAATGTGCAGCCATAGGGATGGATTCCATTTTTTTTCTCACCTAGGAATTTTTTCTAATAGCATTTTTATTTCACGAGTCCTCCTCAGTGCATGTGAGATTAGGGAGCTAGAAAACATAGATACCCTCTCTTTTCTCCATCATTGCCAAGAATTAACAAGTTATAGAAAGTTCAGTGTTTCCACACAGGTTCCTGAGAAAGTTTAGGAACTAGTCTATTAGAAACACAGAAATTGGGGTGGGGGATAAATTAAGATAAATTAATAAATTAAACTTGGGATTAACAGATATGCATTGATACATATAAAATAAACAGCAAGGTCCTACTGTATAGCATAGACAGCTATACTCAATATCTTGCTATAACCTGTAAGGGGAAACAATCTGAAGAAAAATATATACATATATATAACTGAATCATTTTCCTGTACACTTAAAACTAACAGACATTGCAAATCAACTATACTTCAATTTAAAAAAAGGAATACAGAAGAAAAAGCTAATCAGTGTAAGACAAGGACTGTCCAGATTTATGAAAAGTCTTTCCCTGATTCTTCCCAAGCAGCATGAATGTCACAGACCTTCAAATCATGGTCTGTCTTCTATGATATTAAGTAAGTATTAAAGAGAGAAGAGGAAAGGATGAGAAAGCCTTAACTTTTGTGTCTCCTGCGGTAGGATGTGAGACCCTATGCATGGGGTCTCTGTTTTATTCAATGTCCTCGCCTCTGCACAGAGCAGAGAGTCTCCCAGGAGGGGGTCCTCAGTCAGTATCTGTTGAATGAATGAATGAAATGGCAAGTTCCCTACCTAGTAAAGCTGCAATAATATTAGTGACAGAAATTTGAAACCAGAAAATATTTTGTAACATTTGCTGATGTTGAGCAAAGCTGTAGTATCACCTGATTTGTACAAGCTATTTAATACTTATTATAATGAGGTCTGATTACATCAGTTCTTTTTGGTTATTGATAATATAGGTTCATTTTGAGCTTTTGTACAGAAGCAGCCCTCTGTCTTATTTCCAATGAATTATCATTAAATCTGGTCTCTTCCCATTCTGCATATGTCTGAGTGGGATTCACATTTATCCTTTTCCAAGGGAGGGTAGATGAGTTTTGATACAGCGAGTGAATGGAAAAAAATTGATAGGAAAAAGAATGGTCTCAGCTTATTTTGCACAGAATTATTCTGTTTCTGTAACAGAAAGTACATTAAATCTGGTACTTATACACATGGTAACTAAACTTTGATATTGAGCCAAAATCAAAACAAATCAATGTAAAAGTTCAAATACAAGCTATTACTTTGCTATAGTCCCAAGAATTTAATATAGAGATATTTCTTATTCATGATGTGTGCGTGTGTGTGAGTGTGCATACACTCTGAAAATAGGTCTTCCCATGTCTGTTATCATCTACCATGTCAGTTACTGAGAATGGTGTCTCCATGGGGCAGATATGGTTTCTTGAGTTTTTGGTCTGGACAGTTCATACCAATTGCAATTAACATCCCTGGGAGACTTAATCGCTGAAATGTCAAAAGTAAGTTTAGAAACATAAGTACATTCCAAACACATGACCTCTTCAACTTGTACATGTGGGAGGCAAGGGATGTCTTGTGAAAAAAAAATGTGGAAAAATAAACAAACCCACAGAACTGAATGAAAACCTGGGCCAGGACGGGCCCGGGGAATGAAAGGTAAACACTGAAACTCTTTTATACAGGCAGCAATTTTTTCTGTGCTGTTCATTCACATTACTGTTCACATGGAGATACAGTTGTTTGAGGTTCATAGAGACCAAATTACCTTCCACTTTCATATAGGGTTTCCACTGGTAGAACCATCCACGGAAAGGCTTGCTGTTATACTCTGCACACTGCTGGGCTCGGAAATCCAAGCTGTTTTTATCACAAGGGTTAATATTGCACAGCTGATAAACACGGCTAGAGCCAGGACAGAACTTGCCGCCATACTGAGGCCTGACAAGAAAATTACAGCTCTTTAAATACCAGCAAGCAAAGGGCTCACTATTAGTCACAGGCAATATTATAGGGAGGGGCCATCATTATGGTCATGGTCACAGTGTATGGCAGTGGGAACAGTCTATTACAACAGTGGAAATATGTAGCCCACAACCCTTCTTGTACCCATGGCAGACATAACTAATCAACCAATGATTTTTCTTTTTCTCTGATTTCTTTTCTCTGCATGGCCCTAGGGTAGATACAACCACTGTTCATCAATTGCCATGTTAGGTGAAATGTATTTGCCACCTCTGAATCCAATCTGTACATTCTGGCGACTTCCATAAAGACTGACGGAGGCATATTCTTGACACTCATCCTATTACCTTGTGTGTTAGGGAAATCTGCAAACACACCTAAATGTTTGTGTTCAGTGTGTGACACACGCAAACATACATGCCCCATTTGTTGGCACCAAAGCTCTTCCAGTGCAGATCCAGCCTCCTCCCCAGCTTGGCTCCCATCTCTGACCCCTCTCCTCTCCCTACAGTTTGCAGAGCACCTCCTGGGATGTAGAGATCACTGAGCTCCTTTGTAGAAGGTCACCAAAGCCCTTCCAGTGCAGATCCAGCCTCCTCCCAGCTTGGCTCCCATCTCTGACCCCTCTCCTCTCCCTACGGTTTGCAGAGCACCTCCTGGGATGTAGAAGGTCCATTAGGACACTGAGCGTATGACTTGCCATATCTTCCAGTCTAGGGTTGTCAGACTCATAAGTGCTTTATTCCTAGGATTCTAAACTCGGGGGTGGGGGAACATGCCCTTGTTTGTATCTGCGTAATTCCTTTTTAACATTGCAGGTGGCCTGCTCCTTTCCTGCCAAGCACAATGGGAAATGGGTTTCCAGAGTAAGGAATCCCGATCTTGCTAGGTAGACTGCAAAAACCAGAAAGCAAAATAAAAAAGGAGTGTCAACCCCACTGAAAAAAGTTACCAATAATGTCTTCTCCAGCATACTCCAGGCACAAAGAAATTACCTCTTTTCATTTCCATGAAATGGATTAAAAACCATCTATAGATCATCTCTTACAAAAGCTCAATGCAAACATGTAACACAGAAGAAGGATCCAAGTTAATAAATATATGTGATTAAAATTCCTTGTCTCTTTAGGAAGCACAGGAATGCTATAAAACACCTCTGGATTTGCTTCAGCACATTTGATCAAATCCTCCTATGCGAAAATGGATTCAACAGAACGGGGAAGTGTCACATCGCCAGAATGAGATTTTTAAGCTATTTCAAAACACTCTGGAACAGCTACTAAAGCATTTAGCAGTTATTGTGCTAGATCGAATCCCCCAAGAATTCTTAAACATTATCCAAAAAAGCATTTAGAAAAATCTTAAAGTGCCACATGAGAGCCTTCCTCTATTCCTGGTCATCTTTACAAGTCGTGCATAATTAAAATTGCCTCAGCATAAGCCTTTCTAGTCTGAGATTTTACAAATAAGCTTCATTTAGACTACTCAAATTCAACAAAGTGAAAGAGGACCACCTGTGAATTCTTCAATTCAGAAAGTAGAAAAGACCTCATAACTCTTACAGGGACTTCCCTGGTGGTCCAGTGGTTAAGAATCTGCCTGCCAATTCAGGGGTGTGGGTTGGATCCCTGGTCAGGGAACGAAGATCCCACATGCGTGGGGCAACCAAGCCCATGTACCACAACTACCAAGCCTGCGTGCCACAGCTAAGATCTCGCGTGCCGCAACTAAGGCCCAGGGTAGTCAAATAAAAAACCAGCAAAAAACCTCACATAGCCATCCCCTCAGTGTACAGATGAAGTGAAAGATGGCCGACAGCGCTTCTCAGATGTGCTGAATGGAGGTCACATGGCTAGAAAGAGCCAGAGCAGAGCTCCACCTCATGCCTTTGGGCTCCCCAGGATGCGGGTCCTGCTCAGCTGTGCCTGCACGGAACTGCGGTCAGCAGGCGGGGCCGGGCACAGGAAGACAAAGAGGGAGACGGGGACGCCCAGCGCTTCGGGGGCGGGCTGCGGGCAGCGGAGCAGATCTGAAGGGAAGCACACTCTGCTCCTTGCCAGCTTTTCTGCAGGCAATTTCAGCCAGCCTCCCGATGTGTCGAGTGAGGACGGCTGTGATGATTACCTGAGAGACCGCCGGTAGAGCTTTGGGCAGAGGACAAATCAATTGTAACTATTTTAAAGTGCTTTCTACTTTTAATGATTGGCAAGAATTTGGAATTTGCCATCAAATCTTCAAATACGTTTTTTCCCTGCAACTTGGAACATGAGTATTAGGATAAATTAACAGAAAATTCTACCATGATGTCCCTTGGTACAATGAGTTCTGTATGATTAAAAACAAAAAACCCCCAAATATCTAGGTGCATGATTTTGTCTTTATATGAGACTACTATGAAGTATATCCATATTTGCTTCTGCATAATTTAGTCAGTCCTGACTACAAATGGTTATATTGTTGGTTGATCATTATATTTTGCAATGGCTGAGCATTACAAGCAGTTGGGAAGCTGTTTTTAAGAAGTATTTATATATGTAACTCTCCCTCCATATATACACGTACACACATATATATTTATATAACATATATTTACATATGTGTATATATATACACATATACAGAGAAGGCAATGGCACCCCATTCCAGTACTCTTTTGCCTGGAAAATCCCATGGACGGAGGAGCCTGGTAGGCTGCAGTCCATGGGGTCGCTAAGAGTTGGACAGGACTGAGCAACTTCACTTTCACTTTTTACTTTCATGCATTGGAGAAGGAAATGGCAACCCACTCCAGTGTTCTTGCCTGGAGAATCCCAGGGACAGGGAAGCCTGGTGGGCTGCCGTCTATGGGGTCGCACAGAGTCGGACACGACTGAAGCGACTTAGCAGCAGCAGCATATGTATATTTATATACAATCAATCACACATGTGTAAATATACACAGACACAGATACACACACACATACATATAAATATTCCTGGACTTCTTCAAAGGCTTTCTCAATAAAAATACACGATGAGGAATATGAAGAAATCAGTGTTTTTTAAAAGCACAGTTGGTGATTCTGATAATCAGCTGAGTCTGGAATTTACTGGTTGGAAAATGGGCCAGAGATATGATTCAATGATTCTTCTGTTAGTCTTTCTCAAATGGATTCATAGTTTAGGAGCGTTCAAGAATGTTCTAGAGAGTTCTAGAATGCCATCCCTGGTAGCTCAGCTGGTTAAGAATCTGCCTGCAATGGAGGAGACCCAGGTTTGATTCCTGGGTCAGGAAGATCCCCTGGAGGAGAGATAGGCTACTCATTTCAGTATTCATGGGCTTCCCTGGTGGCTCAGATGGTAAAGAATACACCTGCAATGTGGGATACCTGGGTTGGATCCCTGGGTTGGAGAGATACCCTGGAAGAGGGCATGGCAAGCCCACTCCAGTATTCTGGCCTGGAGAATCCCATGGACAGAGGAGCCTGGGGGGCTACAGTCCATGGGGTGCAGTCAGACACAACTGAGCGACTAAGTACACACAGAATGCTTTAGCAAGTTTACTTATCAGGATTTGAATTGTTCCATTTGAATTTTCATTACTCATTTTCTTGAACAGAGTGTATAGGAATTTCACTAGGCTCTTTTCCAGGGAACCAGAAAAAAATGTTCCCAGTAAGGATGAAGACAGTGGGATCTTGGTTCGACTCCCCCACATCCAGCCTGGTGACCTGAACAAGGGCTGCC
>NW_011494867.1:3938826-3955409 GCF_000754665.1 Bison bison bison
CCCCCCCCCCCCCCAGCCTGGTGCCCTAAACAAGGCCTGCCACTCTGAAAGGGAGCCTCCGTCTCTTCTGGCTACCCATTTGCAAAATCATCAGATGAAACAACAGGTTTCAGCTCATGCATCTGTTCCACCCTGATTGACAGCAAATGCCTGGAAAAGTCTTTTGAGAAAGTTCCCGAGGCAGAGTAGAGATCAGCAAAACACAGGGGCTTTGGTGAATGGGTCTGTCACAGACATGGGGCAAAGACAAAGGGCCACATGTGCTGGGTCTGGCCATTCCAGGACCAGATAACCTTTCAGTCCTTTTGAAGCTGAAAAGTTTGATAAATCCATGAATCAACTAGAAATAATTCATTTTTTTATGAAACAAAATATGCTCTGGGAAAACCATCATTATGTGAAATAAAAAGCTCACATTGCTTTTCACATGAAGAAATGAAAGTACTCAAGCTGAGTGATCTGAACAGACCAAATGTTTCAACTGAATCAAGAAAGAAATCAGTAACCTGAAAGAGGAAAAAACCAGCCTTAGGACGACAACATGAACTAAGAATGGAGAACTGATTCAATTGTTTCCAAACAGCCAATCATTTACTTGCTTTATTTGTGACTTTGTGCATAATTAACCAAAATCCTGATTAGCCTCAATCTTGTTTGAGATGATAAAATTGCACCAAACTGAACCACTCGAATGATTAATTCTTGTATTAGGTGTTTCTAAAATTACAGTATGCTATTTCCAAGAACAATTTCTTGTTATAATAAGAGCTCTCAATCCCACAGATATGAGAGAGGCTTTAATTTAAATCTCAGGGGCGTCATTCATGCACTTCACCAGCAGAGCTATTGAATTAGGTAATCTCTTTCGTTCTTGGGAAAATATCGAGATTGTAAAATGTTGCGATGTATGAAAACCAGATCCACGAAATACGCTGCAAAAATGAAAAGTAATAGAATGATTCTAAAAATTCTATCCAAGACACGGGCTATACTCAGTGTATGTGGAGGGTGGTTTTAATGATCTGGTCTAAACTGTAAATGCATCACAAGTCTTCCTTTCATTATAGTGAGTTACTGGGTCTGATTAGAGCAGAATGACTTAACAAGGGAATGACTGTGCCCCCTCAGGATGCTGGGCCACGTCTGGAGATATTTTCATTGCCACGACTTGGAAGTTGAGTAGGGAGGGGGAGTCGTCTTACTGGCATGGAGTGGGTAGAGCTCAGAACTATTACTAAACACCTTGCCACGTACAGGACAAACCTTCACAACAGAAAAATTTTCAACCTAAACGTTAAGAGTGCCGAAGCTTAGAGATCCTACATCAGCCTCTGAGATATTCCAAATGCCACCTAACAAACCCTGGTCAAAGAATCTCCAAACCCTCCCTTATATTAGGGAACAAACTGGCCTCTTGATCCAGCTCAGATGCTGACTCAGGTGACTATTTGTCTTTTCAAAATTTCCTTTTGCTGTAGTTTCATTATTTATTTACATTCTCAACCTACTAAACATCAGTGCTTACAATGTGCCAGGCACTTTATAAATACCAGCACTTATAAACACCAGCTCATATGAGGTAGATCCTGTCATTATCTCATTTTTTACAAATGAGGGACGTAGGGCAGGACAGGGAGAGTCAGTTGTCCAAGGCCACCCAGCTAGGCAGGGGCGGAGTAGGAGGCAAACTCAGGTACTGGGCCTAAGAGCCTCTGTTCTCAACATCCATACCAAGTCATGCTGGAAAATTAAATCCACTGTTTTCCAAGGTCCCATCACTTTCTTCTCACTCCATCGCCTTCTCTCATGTCTGATTTCATCAGGAAGCCCTCTCCCCACTGCTTCTGAGGGCTGACCCTCTGTTACCCGTATTCCTGGTGAGTTTAGGACATGTGTGTGTTTGTGCCTAATCATGTCCAACTCTTTGTGACCCCATGGACTGTAGCCCACCAGGTTCCTCTGTCCATAGGATTCTCAAGGCAAGAATACTGGAGTGGGTTGCCATTTCCTCCTCCAGGGGATCTTCCCAACCCAGGGATCGAACCCAGGTTTCTTATATCTCCTGCATTGGCAGGTAGGTTCTTTACCATAGTGCCATCTGGGAAGCCCACAGGTTTAGGATGAAGATAATTAAAAACCACGTGGATCTCCAAACTTTCGCTGAATGTCCCCTGGATGCTCCCCAGTGTGCCAGAAACTCTACAGACACAATTTCCAATCTCCTCAAACCATCTGAAGTGGGTGTTCTCATCTCCATCTTATATGTTAACCCAACCTCCAAGTTCAAGCAACCTTCCCAGAGCGACGCCATTAATACGTGGTGGACCCAGAATCTGGAGTCACATCTTTCTGTTTCCAAGTCCTGAGCTCTCTTGACATCACGCCGCCCATCAGGAAACATATATCTCACACGCGCTGCATGGGGGAATTAGGGCCGAGGAAAGTAACATGACACCACCTTCTCTGCACAGAGACAGACAGCTCAGAATCTCAAGGCCACCAGATCAGAGGGTGCCCATGAGCCAGTTTCACCCCAGAGGTATTTGATGAGTCCTCCCAGCCTTTTATTTTTCTAAAGAAAATTGAATGTGTGGTCGATATTTTACAAATTAGGAAATTTCACAACATTTTTTTCAGATTTCTGGTTTCTCTTTAAAAATCAGGCATATCTGTCAACACGTGCTGATGTACATTCCTGCAGGGCAAAAATCCACATGCTTTCTCCAGGTCATCAGTTTCTCACACACACACGCATGCACTCACACACCGTCCACCAGCCAAGCTTCTATGTTCTACAGTATCCCAGGCACGCAGCTCTAATTTAGATGCCGAAAGTAATCCACCCCATTACTGGAATCTGTGATCAGCAGTCAGAGAATAAACTCCTTTGCTCTTTTCAGGTTTCTGCCCAGCTCACCTCCCCCAGCGCACTTGTTGCTGTTTAGTCGATAAGCTGTGTCCGACTCTTTTGCGACCCCATGGACTATAGCCCCCAGGTGGCTCAGTGGGTAAAGAATCCGCCTACAATGCAGGAGACACAAGAGCCATGGGTTCGATCCCTGGGTTGGGACGATCCCCTGGAATAGGAAATGGCAAGCCACTCCAGTATTCTTGCCTGGCAGGCTGCAGTCCATGGGGCTGCAAAGAGTTGGACACAACTGAGCGACTAAGCAGCAGGGACTGTAGCCCAGCAGGCTCCTCTGTCCATGGGATTCTCCAGGCAGGAATACTGGAGTGGGTTGCCACTTCTTCCTCTAGGGGATCTCCCCAACCCAGGGATCGAACTTGAGTCTCCTGCAGGGGCAGGTGGGTTCTTTACCACTGAGCCACCAGGGAAGTGCACACAGTGTTTATATACAAACAGTAAAACCCTCGTTGATTGCTATTAACCAGACAGAAGAAAACCACCCTTAAAAACAGGCATAAGCAAGATAAACAAATAGGCAAGATGGAGCAGGCTGAAAGTTCGCGTCTTACAAACACGGACTTTCTGTCGAAGCCTTACTTGGGGTTGTTGCAATGTCTCTCCTGATACCTGACACCTCCGCCACACGTTCGGGAACACTCTGACCACTTCGACCAGGCGGACCACTGGCCGTGGATGGGCCGGGGCCCCAGGTCCCCCAGCTTGACACACTGGCCTTGCCGACACCACTGTGAAAACAATGTGTGACATTCAGAGACCAGCTGGGAAAGCGGGCAGAGGTTAGACACCTGCGGGACAACGGGAAAAACCCGTCTGGCAGCAAACAGGAGGCTGCAGATGCTCTCGAGGCATTGCTAGCCACCCCTGCCGGTACCCCGTGTTCAGCGCGTGCATTCTGAACGGCTGACATCTACGGGAAAGGGCATCTGTCACCAGCGGGCTGAGTAGGGCAGGCTTTGTGAGCCATCCGGGTGACGTGTGCAGATAAGGGTCCACCCAAGAGCCCAGGGAGGCAGCGCAGATGTGCCCACGGAGCCTGCCTTGACATTTGCAAACAATGGGGTGCAGAGAACCCCAGGCTCATGCCTTCCAAGGGAATCTGTTTTTCAGACAGGAACACAGAATTTATCATGATGATTATCACATGAGATAGACAGGTATAATTATGCATACATTTTTATTTCAAACCATCCCCATAAGAGCATTTCTGATGACACCGAGTAGCTTTCAGGCCACACAAACTGTGCCTCTAGGGAACCCTTTGCCCCCGTCTGTATGAAAGGTCCGGCTGATGACTTTGGGCAGAGTGTCCCTTCCAAACTAGCTCTGGGTCTCTCCTGGGCTGGTGATCTGCTCAAGTTCAAGAGCTGTTTTCTGTGCAGATCTTTCCATCTGTATTCTCCTTTGTCCTTCAGTCCAGTTATGCGGGTTCCCTCTGTCCCTTGGGGCCCCCAAGGAGTGGTTTTCTTCCCCTGTGGTGCTTTTATTATGAGCAAGTTCTGCATGACTTAGCATGACTGCACACTTGCCTAAAAGCCGCTGCAATGAGATCCAAAGAGTTGGGGTTTGGATCATGCCAGGTTCTACCGAGGAGTGGGGGTTCAGTTACAGAATTAAGGGGAGGGGGTTTTCACTTTCAAATCTCCACTTTTCCCCTGTGACACCCTTGGCTTCGTGGCTGTTTGCTATTTGCAAGGCTTGGTTGCGAGTGTATTGGGACGAGGTCAAAAGAGGACTTCCTCTCAATTCCTTGCCATGTGCTTATGAGCTCCCCCAGTTCTCTTTCCCCAGATTCCTTGCCACTTCAGAGTTTACACGAAATCATACCGCATGCCTCAGAACTTTGAAGGGGGGATGATGGGTCATTTGAGGATTTTGTCAACCATAAGCATGAATCTGAACCTTCCCCACCAGGAATATGATTTTCCTGGGCTAAGCTCAGTGGTTGTGACAAAGTAACAACAGCCAACAACAATAACAGAAGCAGCTACAGTTTATGAAGTTGCTTATAGGTCCACAAGGATGCCACAGAAGGGTGGGGGAAACTTGATACAGTAACTAATACAACTCTCACAAAGCATGAAGCAGTGAATAACTGAGTGAGAGAAATTTAGCAAAGAAATACTAACTTGCTCAAACTACCCAACTAGCAACACAATTAGCAAAGACTGGGATTAAACTCAGTCGCCTAAGCTCCAATGGCAGACAGTAAAGAGGAACTAAAGAGCCTCTTGATGAGTGTGAAGGAAGTAAGTGAAAAAGCTGGTTTAAAACTCAACATTCAAAAAACTAAGATCATGGCATCCAGTCCCATCACTTCATGGCAAATAAATACATGGGGAAAAAGTGGAAGCAGTGACAGATTTTATTTTCTTGGGCTCCAAAATCACTGCAGACAGTGACTACAGCCATGAAATTAAAAGACCACTTGCTCCTTGGAAGAAGTTATGACAAACCTAGACAGCATATTAAAAAGCTGAGACATCACTCTGCTGACAAAGGCCCATATAGTGAAAGCTATGGTTTTTCCAGTAGTCATGTACTGATGTGAGAGTTGGACCATTAAGAAGGCTGAGTGCCAAAGAATTGATGCTTTTGAATTGTGGTGCTCGAAGAGTCCCTTGGACAGCAAGGAGCTCAAACCAGCCAATCCTAAAGGAAATAAACTCTGAATATTCACCGGAAGGACTGATGCTGAAGCTCCAATACTTTGGTCACTTGATGGAAAAAGCCTGCTCAATGGAAAAGACCCTGATGCAGGGAAAGATTGAAGACAGGAAGAGAAGGGGATGACAGAGGATGAGATGGTTGGATGGCATCAACGACTCAATGGACATGAGTTTGACCAAGCTCTGGGAGATGGTGAAGGTCAGGGAGGCCTGGTGTGCTGCAGTCCATGTGGTCACAAAGAGTTGAACACAACTTAGTAACTGAACAACAACTATTAGAACATTTAGGTATTTCTAATCTAAGAGAATTTACTATAAGGGACAGAATGCCTCTATCGGGCATGTCAGAAGCTCATTGATGGCCCTGGGAGGGGAGTCTCAGATGTGCTGTATGGAGGGGCAGTCCTTTCTTTGTTACTGAAGGAAATACCTGCTTCCTGAGACTTGTCTATACTGAATCAAGTTTAAAAAGCAAACAGTCGAGGGGCTCCCCCAGCGGTCCAGTGGTTAAGAATCCGCCTTGCAATGCAGGGGGGCATGGGTTCAATCCTTTACTGGGGAACTAAGATCCCACATGCTGTGGAGCAACTAAGCCCATGTGTTGCAACTGCAGAGTCTGAGCACCACCACTAGAGAGTCCGTGTGCTGCGATGAAGAGCCCACATGGCCCAGAGGTGGTTCTGTGGGCCACAGCGAAGAGCTGACATAGCCAAATAAATATAAATTGTTAAAACAGCAAACAGACAATGAAACCCTCCAGCTCACTGAAAGAGAAACACTTAAGCCCAAGCCTCCATCTAAAAACGGAAAACAAAGGCAGAAGGAAAAAACCCTTCTTAAAAAAAATGGAGCCAACTCGGCTATATTAGCTATGAGTTTGAGAAGAGCTGCTAAAGAATAGCTAGTTAATTGAAAGCGAAGTCAGAAAATAGATGCAGCCAAAGCATTCCGTTCTGAGGTCACGGTACACGTAGTTTGGGTCCACTGCGTCATTAAGTCTCTAGAACTAAGAACTAGTATGCAGTTTACCATACTTAAGCCACAAACGGTCCCTTCCGCGGCAGGCATGAACTTGGTCTCACACCTGTGGCCCACTCGGTGGCACCAAAGGGATTTGCAAATGTCCTGAAAGGAAAGAAGGAGCTGGTAAGTGTGATGATACAATAAAAATGAAAATATCCAAAGCTGTTGTACACCACATTCTGTTTTGGGGTGGCTGAAATGGGATGTTATCTGGAAAGGAGAGGCAAGTGAAGTTAGTGGTGGCAAAGTAACTGGTAAAACGTCCTAGCAAACGTAGAAGCAGGAAATTTCCACATTATCTGTATATCCGTATGTGTTTAGTAATGACTAGGAGGTAACGATAGTTAACTTAGACACTTTTAACTAAGAGATTCAGCATAGCACCATCACCACCACTATTATCATCAAAGTAGAATAGATCAAGACCGGATTAATGCAACTCTGATTCAAAGCCTTGTTCTGCATTTCCCAGGTTGCATGACCTATGGACAAGCTATAGAAGCCCTTTAAATGGCAGTTTCCTCATCTATGAATAAGTGATAAAATCAGCACTTGCCTCAGAAGGGTTATTCCCAAGGATGAAAGTGTAATGACCATTGCCTTCTTGACCTTTATAACTTTCAAGCATCTGGACAACTTCATTCTTACACCAGACCGATGAAATAAATTAACTCTCAAGCTAATTTATTTGCTTGAGAAGGAAATGGCAGAAGATGGGAGAAGGACATGGCAACCCACTCCAGTATTCTTGGCTGGGAAATCCCATGGACCGAGGAGCCTGGCGGGCTACAGTTCATGGGGTCGCAGAGTCGGACACAACTGAGTGACTAAATAACAACAAGCTGGATTGTACTCGGCAGAATGATGCCCTCTCCCCATGCAAACAACCACATCCGAGCTCTAGGAACCTGTGACTGTCCTAGGTGATAACAGCAAAGGAGCATTAAAGTTGCAAATAAAATTGATGGTGTTAATCCATTGCCTTTGAGATGGAGATGGTCTTAGATTTTCCAGATGGACCCCAGGTAATCACATGGGTCCTTAAACAGAGAAGAGGGTGCCAGAAGAGAACCAGAGAGATGGCACTGTGGGGAGGACTCAGGGAGGTGTTGCTGGCTTTTGAAGAGGGAGGAGGAGGCCATGAATCAAGGGATACAAGCAGCTTTGGGAGGCTGGAGAAGGCAAGAAAATGCCAGCTCTTCTAGAGTTTCCAGAAGGAGCACAACCTCACCAACTCTTGACTGTAGACCAGTGTGATGCATTTCAGAAGTCTACCTCCAGAACTGCAAGAAAATACATTTGAGCTGTTTTACCTCAATCAGTTCATGGAAACTGATTCCAGCAGCCACAGGTAATGAATACTGTCATTAACATCATTTAGTGGTGGACACTAGTCCTTTACATTGGGATCCCCAAGCCCCAGGGCATGGACCAGTACAGGCCTGTTAGGAACTGGGATGCACAGCAGGAGGTGAGCTGCAGGTGAGGGAGCGAAGCCTCATCTGTGTTTACAGCTGCTCCCATCGTGCTCATTACGGCTTGATCTCTGCCTCCCGTCAGGTCATTGGTGACATTAGATTCTCACAGGAGCACAATAGTGCAATGTGCTTGAATTATCCTGAAACCACTCCCTTGCCATTGCCACTGCTCTGCTCCATGGAAAGATTGTCTTCCAAGAAACGAGTCCCTGATGCGTGAAAGACTGGGGGCCATTGCCTTATATCACCTCATTTAGATGAGGGAACTGAGCAAGATGCTGGCACTCTCAAGCTGTCAAGTCACCAAGCTGGTAAGTGCCAAAGGGGCCGGATTCCAGAGTCTGGGTCCTTGACCACAGCACTGGATCTGCTTTCATTACCAACGGTTGTCAAAAAGCTCTCAACTTCTCTACCCCTTGACTGTCTATTTATAAAGTAAAGTGACTGAACCAGATTCCTTCCAGTTCAAAAGGTAAACTTGCTTTTCAGAATGACATCATAAATGGAAGGTCAAAATCACGAATCATCAGTCATTCTGTTTCATTTGCCACATTCTAGTGACCAAGGTCCATTTTGGGGAAAATTAACAATGAGGGAGAAAACAACATGATTTTTATGGTCACTTGTTGGAGCCCTGAAAATTCAGTGAACCAGGCACCCAATTCTCCAAGCATTCCAGTTAACAGAGATTCCATGGTTAGAAACACATGGCAAGAACATACTTAGAAATCTTTGACAACAAAAGTGTTCCATTAGACAGAAAACATAGGGAAACAGGAGGTGCAGGCAGCGAGTCTTGTCTTGTGGGTTGTATAGTGTGTCTCTTAAAAAGAGAAGGGAAGGACCTCTTGATCCCTGGGTTGAGAAGATCTCCTGGAGGAGGGCATGGCAAACCATTCCAGTACTCTTGCCTGAAGAATCCCATGGACAGAGGAGCCTGGCGGGCTACAGTCTGTGGGGTCACAAAGAGTCGGACACGACTGAAGTGATTTAGCACGCTTGCACAAAGTATTTCCAAATCTCAACACAGCTCATAAGACACTACATGGAAACGTTTCCCATGGAAATGGACCTGTCACTGACATTAGTAGAAAGCGTGAGGCAGCCTTCCAACTAGACGAATGAAGTTTACCATCTCCGTGCATTCCCATCTGGGTCACCCTGAATCCAAGAGGGACCAGTTAAGGTGGAAAAAACCCGTCTCTATCAAAACGAAACAGAGGGATGGGAGGTCACCATGGAAACAAAGCTGCAGCGAGAAAGGCTTTCAGAATTAAACTGCTTTCTCTCTTACAGCCCAGGTCAAGCCATAACACACACCCAGAGCCAATGTGGCAGCCACCAAAATGGCCCCAGAGTGGACCAAAGCAACAGAGGCCCCAATCCGTGGCCAACGCCAAGCCACAGGGCCAAGGAAAAGGGGCAGCTGGAGGAGACCAGGAAAATCAAGCAAAACACAGAAACACAGGGATTCCAGAGTGAAATACGACTGGCTGTGCAAACATGTTATTTCTTTTGTGGTGGAGCACAGAAGTCAAGTGTAATTATAGCCAACGACGTGTTCTGACGACCCCAGAGCCTTCAGAGCAAGCTTTCTTTCAAAAGAAACGGAAATCAGAGTTTGCACTTTTTTCTTTCTTGTTCTTACCTCTTTTTATTTTTTCAGCCTATTCATCTAACTTTTCCTTATCTATAATTCCTTAGTCTTAAGTCATAATTTAAGGGAAAAAGAAAATAAGCATGGAGACCCCAAAGGCCTTGTGTTGCCTGGATGTGATTTTTAAGGAGTCTCAGCGCTGTCCATTGTTCCATCTGGTCCCTGGGTGCCCACCTTCTCCTACTGTTTCTAATGATTGGATGCCCCTTTAAGGGAAGTATGAGATGCACAAAGGTTAAAGGTCTCTGCCAATCCAACTTTATCAAGCATCTCAAATTTAATACAACCAAAACACAATTCCCCAGCTGTCCCCCCAAATCTGTTCCATGTTCCACAGCTCACTTATGACACCCCCATCCTATCAGCTGCACAAGCCCCAAGCCCCAGAGTCATCTTTGGCTCCTCAAGAGAAGCTACTCCTGCTTCCTTGAGGAATGATGAGAAAGAGATAGAGGCAAAATTGTCCATGTTCTGAAAACGGGAGTGCTAACAATATGTGGGCTCTGATCAGATGTCCTTGGTGGCCCAGGGGTTAAGACTTCGTGCTCCCAATAAAGAGGACACAGGTTCGATCCCTGTTCAGGGAACGAAGATCCCACATGCTATGTGGAACAGCCACAAGAAAAATGTGGCCTTTGATTATCATTGTAAATCCAATAAGCAGTTACTGAGTATCTGTTAATACGTCAGGTATATGCCAGGCATTGCAGACACTCTATCTACTGAGGCAAGAGACATACACAGACAGTTAAAATATTAGTATCACAAGTCTGTGAAGGTGGCATAAAGGGTGAAAACAGAGCTCAGGGAAAGTGGAGTTTAAGTTTCCTTGGGGGAAAAACGGAGGTAATATTTGAGCTGAATCTTTAACAACAGTAATAATGAAAAAGAGAAATACTTGTCCTCATGGCCACGCAGCATTTCAGGATGGAAAGCACACAAAGACCTGTGGACACAGAACCAGGAAATGCCTGAAAAACTTACAAGCTCATCAACACAGCTGGACTCTAAGTCCCTGAGAGAGTTGCTAGAAGTTGAAATGTGATGTAGTAAATTTAGCAGATTACAAAGTAGCTGTGATTTAGATACTAGAAAGTTTCTCTTTATTCCTCCCAATGTCAAATTCTCTTTAAAATAATTTTTACTGGGGGTATAACTTCATGGTATATACCACTTCATGGCAAGTAGATGGGGAAACAATGGAAACAGTGACAAATTTTATTTTCTTGGGTCCCCAAATCACTGCAGATGGTGACTGCAGCCATGAAATTAAAAGATGCTTGCTCCTTGGAAGAAAAGCTATGACAAACCCAGACCAGCATATTAAAAAGCAGAGACATTACTTTGCCAACAAAGGTCTGCCTAGTCAAATCTATGGTTTTTCCAGTAGTCATGTATGGATGTGAGAGTTGGACTATAAAGAAAGCTGAGTGCTGAAGAATTGATGCTTTTGAACTGTGGTGTTGGAGAAGACTCTTGAGAGTCCCTTGGACTGCAAGGAGATCAACCCAGTCAATCCTAAGGGAAGTAAATCCTGAATATTCATTAGAAGGACTGATGCTGAAGCTGAAGCTCCAGTACTTTGGCCACCTGATGCGAAGAGCTAACTCACCAGGAAAGACCCTGATGGTAGGAAAGACTGAAAGCAGGAGGAAAAGGGGACTACAGAGGATGAGATGGTTAGATGGCATCACCAACTCAATGGACATGAGTTTGAGCAAACTCCAGGAGATGGTGAAGGACAGGGATGCCTGGCGTGCCGCAGTTCACGAGGTCACAAAGAGTCGGACAGGACTGAGTGACTGAACAACAACAACAAAATAACAGACATATGGGATTCCCAGGTAGAGCTAGTGATAAGGAATCTGCCTGCCATTGCAGGAGACACAAGAGATGTGGTATTTGATCCCTGGGTTGAGAAGATCCCCTGGAGAAGGCAATGGCACCCCACTCCAGTACTCTTGCCTGGAGAATCCCAGGGATGGGGAAGCCTGGTGGGCCGCCATCTCTGGGGTCGCACAGAGTCGGACACGACTGAAGCGACTGAGCAGCAGTAGCAGCAATAAAAGTAGTTTCTAAGGACTGAGTGTGAATGCTGAAGTTTAGGAAACACTGGTATTACCTAACAAGGAGGAAGCACCCATGCTCATCAGTATGGGTGAGGAGATTTGTTTAACCTCTGAAGTTGGGTGGCTTTGGGCAAATGGAATTCTCTGAGCCCCAGTTAAAAAGCAGGTGATGATTCTCCCTTCAAAAGGCTTTTGTGAAGGTTGAGAAACAGTGAAATATGTCTCTAAGCAGAACGCCGTGTGTGGAGCAGAGGCTTGCTTAGCAGTTACTACAGGGTGATGGGCGGTGGTGGTGCTGCAATGGTGGGAATGGTGGTAGAGAAAAGGAAGAGACAGGAGAGAGGAGGGGAGGGAAGAGACACAGAGATGGGAAGAGCAGCTGCCAATCTCCATAATTTCCAGGTCTCCAGACACTCAGGATTCCCATATTTCTCTTTGGATACCAGGAAGCAACCAGCTTAAAAATGATTCTACTTCTTAGTGATCAGTGGCATGGTTGCTGACCAATTAGAAGGATGTTTCTCCCATTTCTACCTCCTGGACTTTTGCTTTTTCCCATGTATCTTTTTCATAAAAAGATACGTCTTCCTTTTTTTAATTTTAAATTTTATATTGGTGTATAGTTGATTAACACCCTGATTCAATTCCTGGGTCAGGAAGGGCCCCTGGAGAAGGGATAGACGACCCACTCTAGTATTCTTGGGCTTCCCTGGTGGCTCAGCTGGTAAAGAATCCGCCTGCAACATGGGAGACCTGGGTTCGATCTCTGGGTTGGGAAGATCCCCTGGAGAAGGGAACGGCTACCCACTCCAGTATTCTGGCCTGGAGAACTGCATGGACAGATGTGCATCCCATTGACTGTATCGTCCATGGGGACGCAGAGTTGGACATGACCGAGCGACTTTCACTTTCGCAGTTGACTAACAATGTTGTGTTAGTTTCAGGTGTGCAGCAAAGATGAATGGATAAAGAAGATGTGGTATATGGATACACAATGGAATATTACTTAGCCATAAAAAAGAATGAAACAGTGCCATTTGCAACAACACAGACCGACCTAGAGATGATCATGTACTGTGCTGTGCTTAGCCACTAAGTCATGTCTGGCTCTTTGTGGTCCCATGGACCGTAGCCTACCAGGCTCCTCTGTCCGTGGGGATTTTCCAGGCAAGAATACTAGAGTGGATTGCCATTTCCTACGCCAGGGGATCTTTCCAACCCAGGGATCGAATGCGTGTCTCTTGGGTCTCCTGCATTTGGTAGGCAGATTCTTTAACACTGTACCACCTGGGAAGTTTATCATACTAAGTGAAGTAAGTCAGAGAAAGACAAATATCATATCACATCACTTATATGCAGAATCTAAAAAAAATGATACAAACTTATTTACAAAACAGGTAAGTGTTCCTTGAAAGAAAGACTTCACACAAAAATCTTGTTAAAATTACTCAAGAGAGACTTTGAATTTTTACATACCAAAAGAAGTTAGCTGCCAAAGATTGTGTTCATATTACTGTAAAAGGTATATGTATGCATTTTGAAGGGGTGATGGTCTTATATGAATTACATTAAAGGTGAGGGTAGGATGATTTAAGAGAATAACACTGAAACATGTACATTACCATACATAAAATACATGACCAGAGCAAGTTCTGTGCGTGAAGTAAGGCAGCCAAAGCTGGTCCTCTGGGACAACCCAGAGGGATAGGGTAGGGAGGGAGGTGGGAGGAGGGGTTCAGGATGGGGGGACACATGTATACCTGTGGCTGATTCACGATGATGTATGGTAAAAACCATCACAATACTGTAAAGTAATTATCCTCCAATTAAATTAATTAATTAAAAAAAAAAGAGTATGAAACACAATGAAATGAACAAAAACAGTTACGAGCATTAGGTGAAAGCCATTGTATCTAGATTTACTACTTGTGATAAAATCATTGTCTACAGAGGAGGAATTTGGTATTTAAACCAGGCACGGTCTACGGGGGATAAGTCTGGATAATTCATCGACAGTAAAATTGCCACTTAATTATCACGCCAAACAAATGACATTTTAGAGGTAACCCAGACTCTAACCCTTGGCCTTAGCAAACCAAATGTTTATACTTCTGTTAGACTCTTAATGTAGGTTTGGAATCACAAGAAACATACCTTCACAAGACCAAGGCCGCATAACTTGGCTTTGGCCCCAAACTGCCACTTGCACTGCGTGTCGGCGTCGTACATCTGTCCTGGCAGTTTGTCTGGGTATTTATACTGTCCTGTTTGCTTGGGCTCATCCACCAGACACCCAGCCTGAGGTGTGCTGCAATAACACATCCTTATTAGTTCTCATGTTTATCTGTGATCTCGCCACACAGAACACTACACCTCTGAATGCATTCACGCAAAGGAAAATGTAACATGGCAAAGCAATAGGCACGTGCATAAAATTAAGAGTGAGTCCTGTCCTGTCTAAGAAAACAAAATTTACAGGACCACAAAGTGTTTATGTGGGACCGGAAGTTACAGTTATCTGACTGGTTAAGCTTGGCCTGCGAGGAGATGGGGAACGTCAACTTTCCCCAACAGTCTCATTCAACAATATTCAACAAATTTTTACTGCGTGCCTGCTCTGTGGTGAGTACTAAAGTCATAAAATAAACTAGAGACAATTACTTGTCTCCACAAAGTTGAAAGTCATGCTGTGTGTGTGTTTGTTTTAAACAGATAATGGGGTGTGGTCAAAGATGTATTTTACCTCCAGTAATCTCTATGAGCAACAAATGAATAAGGTTTTTGAAAGAAATCAGGAGAAAGGATACAATGGGAACAAAGCAGAACAATCTCCCCGAAGTATACTGAACTGGGATGTGTTGGAAAAAAGCACAGTCCAAATGGGGTGGATTTTCATGCACCTTATCTCCACTTACTTAAATTAATTAAACTAGGGTGTCAGTGAGAGATAAAACAGCATGGTGGTTACACATGACTTTGGAGTCAGACAGATGGGGGTCTAGTCAACCAAGCCAATACAACCAACTCCTGTGTATCTGATTACTAACAGAATCTGACTTCTGTAAGAGTTGTTCACAGATCAAGCAAGACAAAGTAACACGCTCAACAGAACACAGGAAGCATTCAAAGTTAGCTTTTCTTGTTCTTATTGTCATCATCAGCCGAAAGAATTTAACTATATCATATTCAACTTATAGTAAGAAATTCAATTTATACTAAGTTGACCTTGATTTATCATATTTATTGATTTTATTCTCACATGAGATAGGAAAGGTAACTTTAGGCCCCAGACCGTAAATTGAAAATTAGTAAGAATTTCTCCTATGTGACAAAGTCACATAGCAAAAGCATTGTTAATATTTCACTGTCCTTTGGGGCATCATTTGGTTTGACATCCTTCCACTGAATCATCCTTGCCTGTGTGTATGGCTAATTCTGTAAACATCTGCAAATAATATGCAATGGTACAGGTTAAAGAAAAAGTATTAAGAGAATTAATTCCCAAAGAAACTTGGTTAGTTTCCCTAATACCTGGTCAAGAGGAGATGCCTTTAGAACCTGAGTGTTCTTGTGCGTCAACATAGATTAACAAGATACATCTGCACACATGTAAAAAATGAGATACATGCATACATGTCTAATGCCTCTAGTGTTGCATAATGTCCAAATGGTTAAATATGTATTATATTTAATAAAATCAAAGGAAACTTCAAATAGTGTCAAGCTGGTGTTCATTATTTAATACAAATCAAACAGTGCTACCTTCCTAACTCCCATTTTACTAATGTAATAAATCTAGGAGTTCTGAGTTACTGAAGGAATTTTACATAGCTATCATGCCCTTTGGATGTCTTTTGGACACCAAGTTAGCTCCTGGCCATTTCAAACAAGATAGCCAATCGCCACAATGCTCCATTCATTGTAAAACAAACACTCTATTTTAGTACTTTTAATACTCTTATGACCGAGTTGATTGACTAGATTAAAATAATCAGTCACAATAGAAAGATAATATACCCAGCAACCTCTGGATGTCTTAGAGGAGACAGTTCTAAGCACAGCTTTTGGAGTCATAACAGATCTAAGTGTGTGTCTTTTGTCCTCAACTGACCAGCTGTAGAACCTTCAGTAACACTATTAACCACCCGAAGACTCAATTTCCTCAACTCTAAAATGAGGATAATAACAGGATTGACGTGAGGACTGACTGAGGCATTACGTGGAGAACATGTAACACGGTATTAGGCCTTCTGTGTATTTTTTTCAGCCACAGTCATGACAATATCATCATCATCATCAACCCTCCAAGTATTTGTTTTCAGTCTACTGAGCACCATTCACAGTCACTCCTCCAAATCTGGGAATGCCCTTGGCCCCGGCTTGTCTTCTTACCTAAGGAATTTCTTGAGGTACTGCCGGCTGCATGAAGACCATGAAAACACACCATTGTTTCCGGTCAGCGTGGGTGACATGATATTGCCTTCCGTTTTCCTGCAGGGGTTGCCTTCTCCATCATGAACCATGCCGAAACTAAAACAGAAAGCAAACAGAAAGGCTTCTGTGAACCCATTTTCCAAACTATAAGCAGAGGATGAAAAAGATGTACTGAGAATCAGGGAACCCAAGGGAGGGACAGAGTTACTGAATTGTAAGAAAAGAGAAGTGAAGTGAAGTGAAGTTGCTCAGTCGTGTCCGACTCTTTGCCACCCCATGGACTGTAGCCTACCAGGCTCCTCTGTCCATGGGATTTTCCAGGCAATA
>NW_011494867.1:3955509-3971322 GCF_000754665.1 Bison bison bison
GGACCAAAAGAAGACTGAGCGCTGAAGAAGTGATGCTTTTAAACTGTGGTGCTGGAGAAGACTCTTGAGAGTCCCTTGGACTGCAAGGAGATCCAACCAGTCCATCCTAAAGGAAATCAACCCTGAATATTCATTGGAAGGACTCATGCTGAAGCTGAAGCTCCAATACTTTTGGCTACCTGAAGCAAAGAGCCTCCTCTTTGGAAAAGACCCTGATGCTGGGAAAGATTGAAGGCGCGAGGAGAAGGAGCTGACAGAGGATGAGATGGTTGGATGGCATCACCGACTCAATGGACATGGGTTTGAGTAGACTCCAGGAGGTTAGTGAGGGACAGGGAAGCCTGATGTGCTGCAGTCCATGGGGTTGCAAAGAGTTGGATATGACTGAACAACAACAACGATTCTGTTGTGACTCTCGTCTACAAACCAGCCACTTACCCATTATTCCTCTCAATTTATCAGGTTAGTAATGGCAGGATGGCTGTATACTGTGAGCTGATCAGTGAGGGACCCGGGGATTAAAAAAATTTTTTTTTAATTAATTTTTACTGGTTGCTTCACAATACTGTGTTAGTATTTACTGTATAGCAAACTGAACCAGCTATATGTATACACATGTCCCCTCTTTTTCAGATTTCCTTCCCTTTTAGGTCACCATAGAGCACGGAGTAGAGGTCCCCTAGTTATCTGTTTTATCCACAGTGGTGTGTAAACATCAATTCAGTCTCCCAGTTCATCCCACTGCCTCTTCCCCCTTGGTGTCCATACATTTGTTCTCTACATCACCTATGTCTATTTCGGCTTTGTGAAAAATAAGATCTATGCTACTTTTCTAGATTCAACATACACGTGTGAATACACGGTATTAGAGGTGATGGATCCACACATAGGTATTTATTAACCTCAACATACACTCAGGGAAAGCATTTTCCCAAGCTCCACTCTGCCCAGTTCAGTTCTTCTTTGTACCTAACCAAGAAGCTAAGGGGTTTGTTTGGGAGACAGTCTTTCTAAATATATTTGTGAAAGTCCAAAGCAGAGGGAAATTTATGTATAAAGCATCAAAGGAAAGAGTAAGAGTCACAGAAATGGGAATAAGGTGGGGAGAGAGCAAAGCCATTCCTCTAAGAGGAAAAGGTCATTAAACCAGCACCTTAGTGTAGTTTTCCGGATATAAGAAATCCAATTGAATTGGATTTTGAACTTAAATTTTTTTAATTTTCTAACTTTGATTTGACAGCCTATCAGAAGATAATATGCATTTTCTTTGGTACATGTCAAAAGTTTTATCAAAATCTTATGACTTGTCTCCTTCATAATGTAACTATTAGGCCATGTTACTTACAGTCTGAACAACAACAGCAAAGTCCACTTACACACACAATGGAATACTAAGGAGTTATCACATGTTGTTCACAAGAGCCTTGACAATGACTGGCCTCTGTTTGGGCCCTTCTTTCAGTCAAGTGTGATCTTCCCTGGTAGCTCAGCAGATAAAGAATCTGCCTGCATTGCAGGAGACCCTGGTTTGAATCCTGGATTGGGAAGATCCCTGGAGAAGAGATAGGCTACTCACTCCAGTATTCATGGGCTTTCCTGGTGGCTCAGATGGTAAAGAATCCGCCTGCAATGTGGGAGACCTGGGTCTGGAAGATCCCAAGGAGAAGGGAACGGCTACCCACTCCAGTATTCTGGCCTGGAGAACTGCATGGACAGAGGAGCCTGATGGGCTACAGTCCAAGGGGTCTCAAAGAGTCAGACACGACTGAACAACTTCCACAAATGAAACAAACAGTCGAGTACTATCGTAAACCTTATATAAGATGTGTCATATTTATTCCACCCAGATCGATAATAATCATTAGAGCAAAGCCAATGAACCACCCAGCTGGCTTTCATATAAAGCGGTGCATCGAGGGGTCACTTACTTGTGGCCTGACTCGTGAGCGATGGTGAAGGCCAGGCCAAGCCCTGTGTCCTCATTGATGGTACAGCTTCGGTACTTGCTGCACATCCCACTGATGGGGGCAAACCCTGTTGAGACAGCAATTTCAAGCCCAAAGGAAACATTCCTGATCATTTCCGATGCCCAAATGCTGTGCACACTTTTAGTTTAAAAGATGATTGTACATATATGAAACGGGTCGCCAGTGCAGGTTCGATGCACGATACGGGATGCTTGGGGCTGGTGCACTGGGACGACCCAGAGGGATGGTATGGGGAAGGAGGAGGGAGGAGGGTTCAGGATGGGGAACACATGTATACCTGTGGCAGATTCATTTTGATATATGGCAAAACCAATACAATATTGTAAAGTTAAATAAAATAAAATAAAAAGGGGAAAAAAAAAAGATGATTGTATTTTTTTTTTTTTTTGCAGAAAAACACTAAAGGTATATGTCTCTCTGTCCCCTCTAAATAGATAAGAGTAGAACTTAACACTTTCTTTTTAAAGATACTTTCAGCTGAGTCCTTCAAAGTTCAAATAACTTTTTTAAAAAAGCACGCTTACTTAGGGGCACAGTTGAGTGCCACAGAGACTAGGCAGGCTCTTTTCAGCTATCCAGCTCTGCACTCAAGATGCTTAGGGAATAACCTACAACTTGCATAGTTAAACAATAATTGATCTCATGCCTGCAGGATCATCACAAAGTTTAATAAAGAAAAACACAACAGGAATAAAGCAAAGGGGCCCCCATTCCACACTGAGTTCAATTAAACAGAACAATATTCAGAGAGCGTACAATGAGGCTATTCCACAATTTAAAGATTGTTTCCTTAATAAGAATCCCAAGAGCCAGTCACCCAACAGAAAGTTTCCAGCCTGTGTTTTTAGCTGACATGGGTGTGCATGAAGCATGTGTTCATATCATACCTAGAGTGTCACATGGTTCATTTTTCCAGGAACAGATATCAAATCCCGTGAGTAAGATAGCATGGTCATGCCTCTTGCCATTCTTTCCAACGAGGGCAGACTGCCACTGACAGAAACTATTCAGAGACTGGTCCGCATGATGGTTGATCAGTAATCCTCCCTACGGGAAACCCGCACAAACCAAAGTGTGAATGTGTGACAGACATGAGAATGTTGCGTCACTCCATTTGTATAGGCAAACACAGAAGCATCACGTTTCTGGGGGAAGGGTCAACAGGGGAAAACACTTGAGCTAAGGTTGGACATAACTGGTATTTAAAACTGTTGCAGGTAAATGTTCACAATATCGGAAGTAACCACAGAGCACTGGTAGTGCGCTTTGTGGCCAGTTGTATTTCTATAACAAATACATTGGCGTCAGTTAGAAACACCTTTGTCCATCTCACACTGGTACCATCTTTATAGAACTGTTACTACTTTTACAATATAATTATTACTTAGTGGGGTAAAGTTCAGTGGATCCTTCAGTTGAGCATGAGGACAGAACTGATCATGGCTTGCCTACTCCTATGTCCAAATTTCCAGGAAAGGGCTCAGCACATCATAGCTACAGTCCCTCAATCAATAAACTGAAAGCTTGCTGAATGGATGAAGAAACAAACAATTACAATATTCTAAAGGGTAAGCAAGGATCTACTTTTAAAATAATTTTTTAATCAAATTTTTCCTAAGAACTATTAACTTGGGTCAAGTTGAGAGTTTTTAGACAAAAACCTTAATCATCAGTGAATTAGGATGCTGCTGACTTTGAGTCCTTGGGGACAGTATAAGCGGTAAATTAGAAGTACCTCCCAAACAACATACACCTTTTCTTCTTTTCTAAAATTCTAAGAATAATTTGATACCTTGTTAACCTCAGGAGCACTAGAGACCTGGCAATTATATTCATTTTTGCCTCATCTCTGACTCTCTGCTTTGTCCATTCATTACAGATGAAGAGGAAAAGCCTTAGGGGACTTAAAAAATAGTCAGATTGGTAATGCCCACCTCAGAAAATACAGTTGTAACATCAAAACACCACAAAGCAGGAGGTGCTGTACAAGTTAACCCTTGATGATATGTTCTGCTTGCATCTCCCTGTAACTAAGCCAAGGCCAGTTAAATATCCCTTGTTTATTTTCTGTAGCTAAGGTGGTGCTGGGAGACAGTAAGCTTTTTACCAGAATTTTCGGATGACTTATTTTCAGTATATTTTCAAAATAGCCTTTTGTAATTACCCAGAATCTCCAACTTGCCAAATCCAGCTAACATTTAAATCTCCTACCAAATGTACTTTCCTTGTGAAGCCTGCATAATATTTTATAATATCTATCTTCTACTTTTTGTATTCATTTTACATTTTTGTAGTCATGTTACAGATGCACTTTTAATCATATTTTATATCACTGTATATCTACACATATATTGTATGTTTAGATATAAATTATCATTTTGTGAGGTTTTAGTATTTAAATAGACAACCCTATTGGATTGTACTTTCCTTGAGGGTAATTAGAAATTTTCAAAGTTGAATTTTTAATGACAGTTCCATGGGGTGGCAACACAGCAGGTGTTCGCTAAGTGTATCCTGAATGGCAGAATGAATGAAGAAAAAAGAAACGCAGTGTGGCACCTACCGGTTCTTGTTCCAGAAGAATGAGGCTAACCACGACAATGTTTATATCACTTCCAATGGTCCCATCTTTAAAGAGGCTGGAAACCTGTTGAAACAAATTGAAATCAGAGAAAAGCAAAAAAAAAAAAAAATTTATAATTTCCAAAACTGCAAGGGAATATGAGCAAGTATGCATTGATTTGACCAAATATATTTATGTAGGAAGCCAATTTCCTTCCAACTTAATTTTTTTCAATACAATCACGTGGCTGCATCTGCTGTTTAACTCATGCACGGGAACTCCACGACTCTGAGCTGTCTCAGGGAGGCAGAGGGCTGGGGTCCTGACTGCCTCCGTACCATGTTCATGACCGTGAGAATGTACGTGGTGACATTGGCCTTGCCATGCTTCTCCACCATCTTCTTGTCTGCTACCACAAGGGTTTCCACGTTGAGGCCCTTCTGTGACTTGCCAGCTGACCTTCTGGGCCGTCCCGAGCTCCCATATTCATCAAACCTGAGATAGGTGTCCTCTGTGGGAGGCTTAGGGGCGTCTACAGGGAACAGAAGAGCATTTGGAAAGGCCGTCAGCAGAGCTCAGCGGGGAGACAGACAGACATCTCAACAAGGGGAGGAGGGAGACCACGTAACAAGCACTTCACTCATCTCCTGAGAGATGATGCCACTGCACCTGTTCTGGGACTTTGGACCTAATCTGTGGTCAAGAGAGACTCTTTCAGTAGAAGGTGCAATGGATGGACAGACAAATGGATTGAGTAACTCAAAAGTGCTCTCCAAAGAGTCAAAGAAAAGAAGCTACAATTCTAGCTGGAAGAGTGGGTCAAGAAAAATCAGTATTGTGGGAAGAATCTTTAAAAACATAAAATGCTCATTTTATTTTATTGCTTAGAAACTGCAGACACAGACATTTTCCTTTGCTTCTGAATTCATTATCACACTTTGTATTGCTGCTGTTCTTGTTCAGTCGCTAAGTCATGTCTGACTCTTGGCAACTCCATAGGTTACAGCAGGCCAGGCTTCCCTGTCCTTCACTATCTCCCAGAATTTGCTCAATGTCATGCCCATTGAGTTGGTGATGCTATCCAACCATCTCATCCTCTGCTGCCCCCTTCTCCTTTTTTTCTATGTACAGGTTGTATATTATTTTCTAACTAAAGTTTACAAATATGTATCCTGTAGAATGCTGCCCACGTTCTTGTTTCATCAACACCAACTTTAATATAGTACAAAATAAGTGGTCAATAGGACTCTTTGATCCAATATTAATTTAGTTGCTGTGGAAACAGAATAGTCAGAAGTGATATTTAAAATTCTATTAAATGCTTTGTAATAGATAAGGTGCTGGCATGGATATTGGCCAGTGTCTGAGCAGAGACCTCAAAGTACCTGTTAGATTAGGCACCATCCCTTTAGTTAATGGACAGTGACAGATTCAAGGGTTGCTGGGAAGGAAAAACGCATTTGGAAAGCTCAGGACTGTATGTACTACAGATCCATTTAATACTATAACAACTGGTACAGTCATTATAGTGAAGTCAGCACTCCACAGAGAAAAATGAAATGATCAAATCATTTAGAGCTCAATTTAAAACCTCAATTGGCCATTTTGATAAATGACTCTGAGTTTCAGTTTCCTTATCCATGAAATGAGGATCATATCTAATCATAAAGCTGCTTTAAAGATTAGCTTTTATATTTCATATCAAGTATGTGTCATGGCCACTATGAATATCATCACTATCCTTAATACCACTAGTATTACAAATTCACGCCAAATAGATGTTCCTTAAAAAGGATATTTCAGTAATACCAAATCCCCGAAACCAATTCAAGTGCTAGACACTGTCTTTCACGACTGCTAGTGATCACCCACTTCCTCTGCTCCTGGGTACCACCCAGCCGCCCTGCCCAACTACGTAGTCACACGCTGCTCACGGCTCCGGAGACTGTGAAATGCGGCTGGTGCCACGGAAGGAATGGGATTTTTAATTTTGTTTCATTTTTATTAATTTTACTTTATATTTAAAAGACAGTATTTGATTCAGCTATTTAAAAAACTTTATATAGGGAACAATTTGACTGTGTAAGTCTACTTCTCACCTTTAAGTTTTATAAAATCTAGATACAGATTAAGCATTTCTGGTGAATTTACTGTCTGATTTGGAATTGTTCTCTAAGTGTAAAATAAATGGATTTCTAAAATTTAATATGAAAAAATAATATAAAATACATCATTTAAATTGGTACTTCATTGGTTATATTGATGACATACTGAGATGATATTTTGTATATATTGGGTTAAATAAAATATATCATTCATGCTAATTTACCTATTTAAGCATTTTTTAATGTGGCTACTAGAAAATTTAAAATTACATATGGGGCTGATGTTATATTTCTGTCGGACACTGCTGGTATGGAAAATGCAGTGTGCCCAGGTCACAAGCCAAGTCCAAGGCTTCTTATGTTCCATCACCACCTCCAATCAGGTGCCAGTGTTCTCATTAACTGGGAAGTCTGTTGAATTAGTTGCTCAGTCATGCCTGACTCTCTGCAACCCCATGGACTGTAGCCCACCAGGCTCCTCTGTCCATGGAATTCTCCAGGCAAAAATCCTGGAGTGGGCTGCCAATCCCTTCTCCAGGGGATCTTCCCGACCCAGGGATTGAACCTGTGTGTCTTGCATTGCAGGCAGATTCTTCACCATCTGAGCCACCAGGGAAGATTCAAATCTTCAAAAGGAATACCTAACCATACCTGGGAATTCACCTCTGATCTCTCTCATCATTTGGAAGACTAGGTCCTTTTCTCATACAGAAAAGATACAGAAACTAAAATAATATTGGGACATACAATTAAAAAGATATTAAAAGAGGGAAAAAAATCTTTCCAGTTTAACTGAAAAAAAAAAAAAAGGATCCCCTAGTTTTTGTCTGACAGGGGTGATTTCTGGCTCATCTCCAAGATTAACTTCAGTGGGGGCTGAGCATAGCCCAGTTTTAACCTGCAAAGTCAGCACACCCAGTGATGCTTGGGAAAACCCGTCGAGGGCCCAGAGAGGAAGAGAACAAGAAAAGGTTTCCTTACATACATTTCTTGCGTCGTCCACAAAAATGCTGCTTTTGCAACCTTCCATGATGCTGTTCTCTCTCTGGACTCCAAGAGGTGTGGGGAGTGTGACTTGGGGGGTGACCCGCGGGGTTCCGGCCGGAGCTCAGGTAGCCGTGGCAACGCCGGATCTTCTCCTCCGCAGTCCTTTTGTACAGCACGTGAGGATGGTGGCCTGCGGGGGAGCTGTAGTTGTGTTCCTGGGCCAGGAGTTGAGGTAATGGCGAGATGAGGAATTCATTTTTTTGTGTCCTTATGAGGCCTGACTAAAAAGCCAAACACAAAGGAAACATTAGGGATTCCTTGCATCCCTGTTTTGCGTGTGTAGATTTTCAGCAACTTCCTGTGTGCAGGCACCGCCCTAAGTACTGGGCACGGGCAGTATCATTTTATCTGCACCATGAGCAGCTGCCACTGTTATTACCCCCGTTTCACAGGTGTGAAAACTGAGGCTAAGACAGTAAGTAGGAAAGCTAGTATTGGTACCTAGAATTCTCTACTTAGTGGGGCAGTGCTGTTAACTTCTATTCTAGGCATCTAATCTCGATGTTTGGGACTGAAGGGCTGAGTCATGTGACATTCTGGGATTCTCCATACTTAGGACAGGGCAGATACCATAGTCAACACTGGACATGGTGGTGTATTTAAAAACAGCCCCACCCTCCAAGAGCTTATGGTATAGACAGTAAAAACAAAGACATTCCATCTTGACTTCATAAGTGCTCAATAAAAGAACTACCAAGGATGGGAGAGAGAGGAGTGAGTAAATCTTGGTTATCTTCAAGTGAGGGTCTGGAGAATCCAAAGGGTTACACCAACATGAACAGACAGATGAGCTCAATCAGGAAGAAAGAGGAGACCAGGACAAGCCCATCCAATCACAATGTCACTTTCAAGTTCACGGCACAATATGTTTTTGTACCTGAAATTTCAGACACAATACACCCCTGCCTTCCCCCCACATGCATTGTACTCTCTCTTCTCTGCATTTGTTCAGGATTTCCCTGATCCCCAGGCACTCCTGCGAAAAGTGTGGTCTATGGACCAGCAGCCTCAGCCTCACCAGCATGCTGGTTAGAAATGTGGACTCGCAGGTCTCTCCCCAGCCCTGCTGACTCAGAATGTATGTAGATCCCTGGGTGATTTGTCTGCCCATTGACACTTGAGAAGCACTGATACAGGCCAGCAGGGCTTCCCAGGTGGCACTAGCTGTAAAGAACCCGCCTGCCGATGCAGGAGACATAAGAGACGTGGGTTTGATCCCTGGGTGAGGAAGATCCCCTGGAGGAGGGCATGGCAACCCACTCCAGTACTCTTGCCTGGAGAATCCCATGGACAGAGGAGCCTGGCAGGCTGCAGTCACGGGGTCGCAAAGAGTCAGACACGACTGAAGCGACTTAGCACGTATGCGCACACGCATAACACAGGCCAGGAGCTCTTAAACTCTGTTGAATGTAGGAATGCCTGCAGATCTTAAATATGTGCACACACACACATACAGGGTCACTCACTCCCAGGCGGAATTCCATCCTATCCAAGAGTGACTCTCTTGTGATTCATGCGTCAGAATTTTTTCAACTGCCTCAATGGTTATCCCAACGTACAAATGAGTTTATGACCTAGGTCCTACCTTCCTCAGGTGCAAAACAGAGAGAAATTTTCCTCCCCAGACACCTAATAAGGAGAGATAAAGTAACCACTGCAGAAACCCTTTACACACTTTCAGTCCCAGTTTAGATGACTGACGATGACGCGTGATTGAATCAACCCACATTCACTGAGCGCCAGCGAGGTGCTACGCTCTTGGGTAAGGGCTAACACACACCTGGGCAGGAAACACACACACACACACACGCAGGGCATGCGGCCTACTGGGGAGCCAGACGTGAATAGTCAAGAATGTAAGGGGGTGAGGCCAGGTTACCAAGGGAACAGAGAGAGGTGTGGGGGCATCACCAGGGGTGTCCCTAGGCCTAACTGTAACCCTCTGTTAGGATTCAGCTTCTCCCTCCTAAAAGGAGCCCCGGGATGTATGTGTGATCCTGATTTTCCTTTCGGTTTAGGAGTCTGCTGCCTTCCTAAAGACTGTCTCGTGGGGACTTCCCTGGTGGTCCAGTGGCTAAGAGTCTGTACTTCCACTGCAGGGGGCACAGGCTCGATCCCCAGTCGGAGACTAAGATCCCACCTGCCATGCAGTGCTGCCAAAAAAAGAAAAAAAATCCTCAAACAAAACAAAACAAAAAGCCCCACCAACAAACAAAGAAAGACTGCCTTGTGGTCTGTAGTGCCAGCATGACGCTTGCCTTTGTTCAGCAGATACACACTGAGTATCTAACTCATAGCCCAGATTCAGGCCTTGGCACAAAGAGAAGCAGAAAGTCAGGAGACAGTCCACATTCATGCTCTCGTGGAGATGATGGGACAAGTAATCGGCAACAAAAATTTGAGGAGGTAAAATCTCACAACCCCAGAAATCTTGCCCATCTGCTCTACCTTCACTCAGGCTGGATCTCAGCGCAGTTCGCCCTCTCTGCCCAGCCCAGTGCCAAGCTGCAGCCATGCTCATCCCTCGTTTGGGCACTCTACCACGTCTTCCAAATCCCCCTCGTCTTCTCCACTACAATCCCCCGACACCGGCCAGCATCCTGGGCCAAGAGCATCAGCTCACACGTGCTGACATCCCTCTCAGACCTGATTCCCTTTCCCCGGGTCACAGACCCCTCCATCATCTGCCCCTGCTGGAGCCTGGCAGCTGGGTCTGCCCTCCTCTCCTTCCTACCGTTCTGAACAGGACACTTCTGTGGCTTCTTGAATCAACAAATCCTTCACCTGAAGGGGTGAAAGCAGCATTTGCCACCCCAAATGCACCTCCTGGGCATGAGGATTAGCCTGAGCTGGTTAAACAGCAGGCACCAGAGGAGCTCTGGGCAGCCAGCAGATGGGAGCCTTTTCTGAGAGCATTTCCCCTCAAAGGGAAATCTCCATGTGTCAGGCCAGGGGTGGGGGCTCCCTGTTCTACCAGCAAGGAGAGGTTGAGTGCAACTCCAGAAACTTTTATCTACTGAGAAGGTTCCACTTTAAATGTGTGTGACAACCGTACCCTTACTTACTGGGCTTTGCCTGACAGGCTCACGTAACTGCCACCTACTCGGTTCTTTCTTTGGTTTTTAGGTGTTTAAGGGGGGTGGCTTCGGTCTTCTGGGGGAATTATTCAGCTTTCCTGGGTCTCTCTCATGTACACAGGAGGTATGTGAAGTGTTGGTCGCTCAGTCGTGTCTGATGCTTTACGACCTCATGGACTGTAGCCTGCCAGACACCTCTGTCCATGGGATTCTCCAGGCAAATACTGGAGTGGGTTGCCATGCCCTTCTCCAGGGGATCTTCCCAACCCAGGGATCGAACCTGCGTCTCCTGCATTGCAGGCAGATTCTTTACTGTCTGAGCTACCAGGGAATAACATGTATATAATAATATATAATTATTATTATATTATATATATATATATTATATATTATATATATAATAATAATATATAATAATATACATGTTATTAAACATCTATCTGCTTTTTTCCTGTTAATCTGTCCTTTATTACAATGAGGACAGGGTCTGGGAGGAGGGGTTTGTTGGTCACAGCCAAGAACCTAGAGGGTAAAGGGAAATTCTTTTCGTTGTCTACACACTCTTAATCAATCTTGCACATCCTTTTCCTATGCCCGGCCACCTTCTTCCCCCAGAGACTCACTGGTGTGGCCTTCTGGTGCTTTTTGCTTTTGTCTCAGATTAAACAACATCTTCCCAGACAGACAGGAGTCAGCACCCTATTGAAAACTACCCTTCCTCACTTCCAGCTACAGTTTATGTGCTGTGCATCCATCTTCAATGAAGGAAACAAAGAAGATGCAACCTTCCTATCACCTCTGACAGAGTTTGAACATCCACACTGTATATGGGCATCCCTGGTGTACGCCACACATCACCAGTCAATAAATAGATGGCTATCAGCCCACAGACATGTGTGGAACAAGCAAACAAGTCACCTGAAAAATCTCAGAATGGAGCGGATGCTGAAGCTGGGCATGCCAACATCCTCCTCCCTTTCCAGTCAGGGAAACCAGAGCTAGGAAGTGACATGCTCAAATGCATAAACACCATGAACTCTTTCTCTCTTACAGACGTTGTAAGCAGACTGATTACGGGTTTCCCAGAGAAAGAGAACCAGGCGTGGCTTTCTTGGCATAAGAGAAGCCATTTTGGCCTAAGGTGTTCTGTGATCTAAGCCCAGTCACCGTGCTTGCCCTTGAACAGGTCTTGGGAGTCAGTGATCTTACAGGAATAAGGAAATGCAGGCGGTCAAACAACAGTGCAGTGACAAAGCAGGGTCTCAGTTCCTCCTCAAGGGGTTGTATAATTTTTATCTTTGAGGCCTACGGGATTGAAGGCCCCCACCCAGGTGCAGGATGGAATGATGACGTTGACCCTCTTGACTTCAATCAACTAAAGCATGGACCTTGGCCTCAGTTCTATACTGAATTCTTCTCTGCCCAAGCTCCCTCATGAATATGCATGTACTATTAGCTTCAAATTCTCCAGTTTTGCTGTTCAGGGAAAGATCCCTGCAGAGAAGGCAATGGCACTCCACTCCAGTACTCTTGCCTGGAAAATCCCATGGACAGAGGAGCCTGGTAGGCTGCAGTCCATGGGGTCGCACAGAGTCGGACATGACTGAAGCGACTTAGCAGCAGCAGCAGCAGAAAAATCCCTGATGCTTTGGGAAAGATCCCTAGTGTGCTGCTTACTTGCTGCAAATAATAATAAATCCTTTCTCCCCCTCTTCTCCCAGCGTGGCTGGGACTATTGGCTCGATATCCACCAAGAGGCAAACCCAGTTTTGGGGGAAGAGTGTGAAGCCAGGAGCCCCCCTGTAACCCCTATTTAAACCTCAGGGCCACCTATGGGGCTCTCAGCTGGAAGTCCAGGTAGAATTCAGGCCCCCCTGTTTCTGAGCAGGGCCCTCACACCTCAGCCCTGGGGCCCAGTGCCCTCACTTCTCCAAGCTGCGTGAAGACAAAAGACCCCATTTACAGCCCAGAGGACAGAGTGAACAGTTAAAGGGGAAAACAAAATATAGTGAACTATCCATGAAGGCCCTCCAGCCTTACTAACTTCCTGACTTGGTTCAACTCATATCAAAGGCTTAAGCCACTCAACTGCCTTAACTGGAGGAACCGGTTTGGAAGCTTTCTCTTTACTCCTTATTTCTTGAGAACTGTAGGCATCTGAAATGCAGAGTGACTTCTGCACTAAGAAAGCAATTTTTAAAAAATGGCCTCTTATATTGGGACCAACGCACGAGGCCCAAACAGCCCTCCGTATTTAATCCAGTTTTGGGCGACGAGGACAAAACTCCAGAACGATTCTTTATAACAAAACGAGGATTTTACAGAGCTGCATGTTAAGGAAGAAAAATGTTCCTTTTTGGGAGTTCAGTCTGATGGAAAATAATGGAGTCTAACCCAAAATACTTTTTATGGTTTAAAACATAAACCTAGCACCTCTAAGAGGAGCCAGCTATTAACTACAGAATGTGTGAAGCATTTTGAGTGACTGAACACATGCGATGTTTTAGACAAAATGTGGCCTGGAAGACAAGACCTCTGGTCCCAACAGGCTTCCAATTAAGTGGGCAAAGCAGGGCTGAAACAAGTGAGATCACGAGCAAACGTTCCGTTGTGTCCAGTGTGGAGAGAAAAAAGCAGGACTCTGTGAGCGAAAGTGAAGGTCGCTCAGTCGTGTCCGACTCTTTGCAGCCCCGTGGACTATACGGTCCATGGAATTCTCCAGGCCAGAATACTGGAGTGGGGAACCTTTCCCTTTTCCAGGGGATCTTCCCAACCCAGGGATGGAGCTCGGGTCTCCTGCATTGCAGGCGGATTCTTTACCAGCTGGGTGACAAGGGAAGCCCATGATTCTATGAGAGAGATAAGATCAAAGAGTGAGAGGAGAGGAGAGACTGATTTTGGAAGTTTTTAAATATTTTTTAAATTGAAATACAGTTGATCTCCAATGCTTTGGGTGCATAGCAAAGTGATTCAGTAATATACACATGCATACACACACACATATGCACATATGTGTGTGTGTGTGTTCAGTTGCTCAGTCACGTCCAGCACTTTGTGACCCTATGGACTGTAGCCTGCCAGACTCCTCTGTCTATGGAATTTCCCAGGCAAGAATACTGCAGTGGCTGGGTGTTCAGTCCTTGAAGGAGGCATGGCAACCCACTCCAGTACTTTTGCCTGGAGAATCCTGTGGACAGAGGAGCCTGGAGGACTACAGTCCTTGGGTTGCAAAGAGTCGGACAGGACTGAAGTGAAAGCATGCACCCACAGTAAATGTAAACATAAAATAATAGAGTCATGGCTTTTAAAAAAGAAAATTAGAGACTTGAGCATATATGAGGAATAGAGAGACAGACTCCAGGTGAAAAGCCGTGGAACTATTTCTGGTCTCATGGCCAGAGATGAGTCAAAGTCTGGTGACACTATGCTGAGAGCATATGGCCCCTAATCACTTCCTCAGTTCTCTGTAAAGTGCGTCATGCTAAGAAACTGAAATAGAATTTTCTGCCATCTGCATCTACACACGCGGAGCTGGTTTAACAGACAACCGGGACAGGCCCTCACATGTGGACACATTTTGGAAAAAGAATGTGTGTTCAGGATTCCACAGTACTGTCAAAGGGGAAAAAAGTCTCCTATACTTTGGGACAAAAAAAAAACCCAAAATAGTTATGTCAACAAAAATCTAGCATTTCTCATCCATTCATTCATATTAATATGAACATCAGCAGGACTCCAATACAAAAACAATGTGGAAGGGGATTTATGCTTTCCAGATTCATATACACAGCAATCTTTCTTAAAACTCTGTGAAGCCCAGTCCACCAGCATTTAATCAGATGCCATCAGTACGCTCACACTGCTCACAGCCTGGTGACGGGGGTATGAAGCTAACAAGAGCCACAACACACAGTATCTTCAACCCGGTGAAGTGCCGTTTCCAGCTTTTATCTCCTGAGGAAGTTTACATACCTCTCAAGAACAAACCTCTCATTTCCCAAGTCCCAGATTTGTAGAAGGAGAATAATAGCATCTTCCTTGGCAGGTTTTTAGAGAATTAAGTGAGTTAACACTTTTAAAGTGCTAAAAGCAATGCCTGGCACAGAAAACACTCGAAGTGTGTTTACTGTTACAATGATTATATTTGATCAGATGAGGGACGAGAGCCTTTTTCTAAGTGTGTATTATAACTGTCCCCTTCAATGGGACCTGCAACCCTGGGAAGTGGTATCAGTGTTCCGTTATTGATAAAAAACAATGAAAGGATTAAATGCACACATGCTCAAAAACGCACTCAGTTTGAGTAAGTAGCCACGATCTGTGTTTCAGCATTTATAAATTAATCCAAGTGGTTTAATCACGATCCTCGCCAACCCGTCTTCCTTTCTGGCCCCATCTGGAGGACTGTTTCACTGTTTCCTGTGTACCAGACCCTCTGCAGAGCATTCTACCTGCAACATCTCATCGGACTCTCACAACAGTTCTGTCTGATGGGTGCTTTACCTCTCGTATTCCAGGGCTGTCTGAGCACTCAACCTTTCCTCAGCCTTAAACACTCTTCCCATTTGTTGTTCTTTAGTCGCTTCCGTCGTGTCCGACTCTTTGCAACTCTATGGACTGTAGGCCGCCAGGCTGCTCTGTCCATGGGGTTTTCCAGCAAGAGTACTGGACTGGGTTGCCGTGTGCTCCTCCAGGGGATCTTTAGGACCCAGGGGTTGAAGCCATGTCTCCTGCATTGGCAGGGGGTTTTATTTACCGCAGAGCCACCAAGGAAGCACACACATCCTATTAGGAGTCAGGAAAAGTTCCAGAAACACTGAATTGAAATGTACTAAGAGAGTACAACTTAAATGTTCACACACACACACACACACACACACACAGGTAAACAGGTAAAGTGACGGACATATAAACTAATGGGGGGAACAACTATGTCACAGCTGTGGATGTCAGGGTATGTAGTGCTCAACTCTCTGGGAGAGGTAGACACAGATTAATACGGAAGAGAAACCACATCTTCCCAGCCCTCAGAC
>NW_011494867.1:3971422-3975126 GCF_000754665.1 Bison bison bison
AATTATGCTCAGTCGTGTCTGACTCTTTGTGACCCTTTGGACTGTAGCCTGCCAGGCTCCTCCATTGATAGGATTTTCAGGCAAGAATACTGGACTGGGTTGCCACTTCCTCCTCCAGAGGATCTTCCTGACCCAGGAATCAAGCCCACGTCTCCTTCATCTCCTGCACTGCAGGCAGATCCTCTACCCCTGAGCCATCGGGCAAGCCTATACGTTGACAACCGACAGGAAGGACAGATGACAAAGCCGCATAGCCCTTACAAGCAATGCGATCATGAAGATCAAGGCAGGAGCCATCTGATAGCCTCGCATCATGGGATCCTCTGTTCTGGCCCGCCCTCAAGAATCAGATCATTTCAAAGGAAGCTTAAGGAAGGATGCCATTTGACAAGCATGTGACTGCTGTAACGGCTGTTGGGTAATTATGAGGGTCCAAGTGGAGAGAGCTGGCACGTCTGGGTTTCATAGAAACCAGACTTGCAGCAAACTTCACGTGGGACCATGCGGCCAGCCCTTCCCCCACATCACCAGAGGCTTTGGTGCAGTGTCTGTTAGTAACAGTCCTCCTCCTTCACACATCACGTCAGCATCCTCTGGAAGATGAGGGAGGAGCGTAGGCTAAATGTCTGGGATGAGATGCTCAGAACTAACATCCAAGTTGTGTTTTTAATGGCAATTTCAGAATCCAAATCTGTGTTCCCAAGCTCAATACTCCATCTTCTTCAAACAGCACCCTACTGGCATTCACATTTCGGTTGCATTCACAATTTTCACAACATTGACCTTAGAGTTCCAGCTCAGTCCTGTTTCACCCCAGGTGGAGAGTTAAAGGAGTGGTCTCCTATTTCACCGCTCTGTTGGCAATCCCTATCCTCTGCTGCTCTGAAAACACTTTTCTCAAGCATCAGTTTGAAGAGGTTCACATTCAAGTTGTGTTATCACAAGATAAGTGCTGGAACAAGGAATGTGGGATTCACACCACTTTAGTCTAGGCCACTCTAAAGACCAAAGATGGATGGGTCATGGTGGAAAGCTCTGACAAAACGTGGTCCACTGGAGAAGGGAATGGCAAACCACTTCAGTATTCTTGCCTGGAGAACCCCATGAACAGTATGAAAAGGCCAAAAGATAGGACACTGAAAGATGAACTCCCCAGGTTGGTAGGTGCCCAATATGCTACTGGACATCAGTGGAGAAATAACTCCAGAAAGAATGAAGGGATGGAGCTAAAGCAAAGGAACACCCAGTTGTGGATGTGACTGGTGATGGAAGTAAAGTCCAATGCTGTAAAGAGCAATATTGCATAAGAACCTGGGATATTAGGTCCATGAATCAAGGCAAATTGGAAGTGGCCAAACAGGAGATGGCAAGAGTAAACATTGACATTTTAGGAATCAGCAAACTAAAATGGACTGGAACGGGTGAATTTGACTCAGATGACCATTATATCTACTACTGTGGGCAGGAATCACTTAGAAGAAATGGAGTAGCCATCATGGTCAACAAAAGAGTTCGAAATGCGGTACTTGGATGCAATCTCAAAAACGACAGAATGATCTCTGTTTGTTTCCAAGGCAAACCATTCAATATCATGGTAATCCAAGTCTATGCCCCGACCAGTAATGCTGAAGAAGCTGAAGTTGAACAGTTCTATGAAGACCTAAAGACCTTCTAGAACTAACACCCAAAATATATGTCCTTTTCACTATAGGGGCCTGGAATGCAAAAGTGGGAAGTCAAGAGATACCTGGAGCAACAGGCAAATTTGGCCTTGGAATATGGAACGAAGCAAAGCAAAGGCTAATAGAGTTTCGCAAAGAGAACGGACTGGTCAGAGCAAACATCATCTTCCAACAACACAAGAGAAGACTCTACACATGGACATTACCAGATGGTCAATACCAAAATCAGACTGATTATATTCTTTGCAGCCAAAGATGGAGAAGCTCTATACAGTCAGCAAAAACAAGACTGGGAGCTGACTGTGGCTCAAATCATGGATTCCTTATTGCCAAATTCAGACTTAAATTAAAGAAAGAAGGGAAAAGCACTAGACCATTCAGGTATGACCTAAATCAAACAAACACCTTACAATTATACAGTGGAAGTGAGAAATAGATTCAAGGGATTAGATCTGATAGATAGAGTGCCTGAAGAACTATGGACGGAGATTCATGACATTGTACAGGAGATGGGGATCAAGACCATCCCCAAGAAAAAGAAATGAAAAAAGGCAAAATGGCTGTCTGAGGAGGCCTTACAAATAGCTGAGAAAAGAAGAGAAGTGAAAGGCAAAGAAGAAAGGAAAGATATACCCATTTGAATGCAGAGTTCCAAAGAATAGCAAGAAGAGACAAGAAAGCCTTCCTCAGTGATCAGTGCAAAGAAATAGAGGAAAACAATAGAATGGGAAAGACTAGAGATCTCTTCAAGAAAATTAGAGATACCAAGGGAACATTTCATGCAAAGATGGGCACAATAAAGGACAGAAGTGGTATGGACCTAACAGAAGCAGAAGATATTAAGAAGAGGTGTCAAGAATACACAGAAGAACTGTACAAAAAAGATCTTCATGACCCAGATAATCACGATGGTGTGATCATTCACGTAGAGCCAGACATCCTGGAATGTGAGGTCAAGTGGGTCTTATGAACAAAGCTAGTAGAGGTGATGGAATTCCAGGTAAGCTGTTTCAAATAAAAGATGATGCTGTGAAAGTGCTGCACTCAAGATGCCAACAAATTTGGAAAACTCAGCAGTGGCCACAGGACTGGAAAAGGTCCATTTTCATCCCAATCCCAAAGAAAGGCAATGCCAAAGAATGTTCAAACAATTGCACTCATCTCAAACACTAGCAAGGTAATGCTCAAAATTCTCCAAGCCAGGCTTCAACAGTATGTGAACCAAGAGCTTCCAGATGTTGAAGCTGGATTTAGAAAAGGCAGAGGAACCAGATATGAAATTGCCAACATCCACTGGATCATCGAAAAAGCGAGAGTTCCAGAAAAACATCTACTTCTGCTTTACTGACTACGCCAAAGCCTTTGACTGTGTGGGTCACAAAAAACTGTGGAAAATTCTTTAAGAGATGGGAATACCAGACCACCTGACTTGCCTCCTGAGAAATCTGTATGCAGGTCAAGAAGCAACAGTTAGAACTGGACATGGAACAACAGACTGGTTCCAAATCAGGAAAGGAGTACGTGAAGGCTGTAAATTGTCACCATGCTTATTTAACTTATATGCACAGTACATCATGAGCAATGCTGGGCTGGATGAAGCACAAGCTGGACTCAATATTGCCGGGAGAAATATGAATAACCTCAGACACCACACTTACGGCAGAAAGCGAAGAAGAACTAAAGAGCCTCTTGATAAAAGTGAAAGAGGAGAGTGAAAAAGTTGGCTTAAAACTCAACATTCAGAAAACTAAGATGATGGCATCTGGTCCCATCACTTCATGGCAAATAAATGGGGAAACAATGGAAACAGTGAGAGACTTTATTTTCTTGGGCTCCAAAATCACTGCAGATGGTGACTGAAGACATGAAATTAAAAGAGTGTGCTCCTTGGAAGAAAAGTTATGACCAACCTAGACAGCATATTCAAAAGCAGAGACATTACTTTGCCAACAAAGGTCCATCTAGTCAAAGCTATGGTTTTTCCAGTAGTCATATATGGATGCGAGAGTTGGACCATAAAGA
>NW_011494867.1:3975238-3976024 GCF_000754665.1 Bison bison bison
CAGGGAAGCCTGGAGCACTGCAGTTTATGGGGTTGTGAAGCTCAGTCCATGAGTGAGCAACTAAATTGAACTGAACTCTAAAGCCATCCCTTGGTAGCCTGTCTATTCATCGGCCACCCTCTTCTACTGAACAGCAGGTACGATGGCTCCGATGCTAGTCCATCAACAAGACAGCCAACCCTTCCCAGGGCTGTGGTGAGTGCTGTCTGGTTGTTTCAAATGATCTCTTCCCAGTTACTTCACTGTATTTAGTGTTTTTTGCCTAAGGGTGATCTCTTCAAACTATTCTATAAAAACAAAGCCGACCTTGTCATTCTTCATTTAGTTTCATTTTTTTGTACAGTTCTGATCCCTACTTGATGGTCTATCGTGTAGCTGTTTGGGTATCTGTTTATTGTCTGTTATTCTTATTAGCTTCCTAAAGCCTAAGTCTTGTCTCTCTTGCTAATTTTCATGTGACCAGTGTTTACCACACAATTGTAAAAGTGAAAGTGTTAGTCACTCAGTCGTGTCTGACTCTTTGTGACCCCATGAACTGTAGCCCACCAGGCCCCTCTGTCCATGGGATTCTCCAGGCAAGAATACTGGAATGGGTTGCCATTTCCTTCCTCAGCGGATCTTCCTGACCCAGGGATCAAACTCGGTCTCCCACACTGCAGGCAGATTCTTTACCATCTGAGCCAGCAGTGCTCAGTAAATACTGGCCAAAAAGTTCATCTGGTTTTCCAGTCCAATGTTACCAAAATCTGAATGAACTTTTTGGACAAGCCAATTGTGGCGTTAGTG
>NW_011494867.1:3976124-3976352 GCF_000754665.1 Bison bison bison
TCTAGTCAAAGCTATGGTTTTTCCAGTAGTCATATATGGATGCGAGAGTTGGACCATAAAGAAAACTGAGCACTGAAGAATTAATGCTTTTCAACTGTGGTGTCTGAGAGTCCCTTGGACTGCAAGGAGATCCAACCAGTCCATCCTAAAGGAAATCAGTCCTGAATATTCATTGGACGGACTGATGCTGAAGTTGAAACTCCAATACTTTGGCCACCTGATGCGAAG
>NW_011494867.1:3976452-4006251 GCF_000754665.1 Bison bison bison
TGCTGCTGCTAAGTCGCTTCAGTCGTGTCCGACTCTGTGGGACCCCGTAGACGGCAGCCCACCAGGCTCCCTCGTCCCTGGGATTCTCCAGGCAAGAATACTGGAGTGGGTTGCCATTTTCTTCTCCAACCTGCCAATGCAGGGGACATAAAAGACACAGCTTCTACTCCTCGGTCAGGAAAATCCTCTGGAGGAGGAAATGGCAACCTGCTCCTCTCTTCTTGCCTGGAGAATTGCATTGACAGAGGAGCCTGGTGGGCTACAGTCCATGAGACAGCAAAAAGTGGGACAAGACTGAGTACACACACAATATGGAATTGTGGAATTAAGTAATGAGCTAGAAACAAGGCAACATGCTTGGTACTATGAGAGACCAAAAAAAAAAAAAAAACCCAAGCAAGACACTGATGCCTGCACTTCAGGATGCTGCTGTAACAGGAGACAAACATGTCACCAATTAACTAGATGTATCCTTTTCCTTATTTACCTTCTGGCTTGCCTCTCAAGTAGGCTTCTCACCATTCTGCAATGAATGAGATAACATAAAAAATTCTGTGGGAATAGAAAGTCTGGGGACACCACCTCTGAGGATAAGAGTCCAACTCTTGTATTGGACAGTGAGGGATGGTTGAAGATTCAGAAGGAAAAAGCTCTAAGGACTGATCTGTGGAATAGAAAACTGGTTGGACCCAAGATGTCAGGATTCTTGGCCTCCTGTAACAGTGGATAAACTGACTTGAACCTTTATATTCTGCCTGGCATTATTGTGAAATATCCCAAAAATTTAGACAAGAAAAGAAAATGACATAATGAGCCTACATTAGCTGACATCTATCTAGTTTGTCAATTCTTGTTATAAACCATCTTTGGCTTTGGATTTCTTTTTCATTTTTTAAAGAGCCTAAATATTATAGCTAGAGGTATTCTGGTATTGAAACCTAAACTCTCAGGATCAATTAAGATGAATATTTTCATATAAGGTTAGTATCCCAGGCTATCAAAAATCTAATTCCTCACTATTTGAAAATAACAAATATATTATTGGTATCTTTTGCTACTTAAATTATTACTATCCAAATTTATTTGGTTTCTGAGTTTGTAGAGTAATGCATTTATGTGGTGGTGGTGGTGGTTTAGTCACTAAGTCGTGGCCGACTCTTGCAACCCCATGGATTGTAGCTTGCCAGGCTCCTCTGTCCATGGGATTCTCCAGGCAAGAATACTGGAGTGGGTTGCCATTTCCTTTCCCAGGGGATCATCCTGACCCAGGAATCAAACCCGGGTCTCCTGCATGGCAGGCAGATTCTTTACCAACTGGGCTATGAGGGAAGCCCAGTATATTTATGTAGCTGGTGCTTAATACATGTTTGCTGTAAAACAGTGATTTTCCTACAAGGAACACTTGACAGGGGTCTCATGACTCAGCTGGAGCTGTATAAATAATGTCCACTGTATTGCAAGACAGCAGAGCAATCATTTCTGGAATAAGTGATGCTCCTCCATTCCCAAGGCTGCTGCCTGTTGATGCACAGCATCAGGAAGACACATGTTTTTACTTGTTTCTGTAGTGGTGATCGTTACTGTCAAGCTCTCGGCCCCACCTTTCCTTGCCTCTGACAGCATCCTTTTGTTACAAAGACAGCTGGAGCTGGAAGCCATGCCAGTAACCAGCTGTTAGCGACAGTGATGAAGTCTGCCACGTGGCAGCATCCCATTGGACAGCTGCACAGAGGAGCCAGATGATTGACAGGACTTCCCAAGGTCTCCTGGAGGTGGGGTGTAAGAGCCAGGGATGGACACCATATTGGAAACGCCTGGTCCCAATTTTCCTCCACTATTTATTTTCTCCTTTCCCTCCTCACCCCCTACCTTAAGGTAAAACCAAAGAAAATAACCACAGGATTACGGGATGTTAGCGATCATGTACTTCATTCCCCTGGATTTACAGGGAAAGGAAATGAGATCAAGGGAGGACAAAGGGAATACCCCAAATCTCACCACTTAGGAGAAGCATGTTGTTCTGCTTCTCGTCACCTTCACGAAGAGATGAGACTTAAGGGCTCTTCCACATCTGAAAGTCTATTCTTTTGATCAGTTGGTATGACATGCAGGGGGCTTCCCTGGTGGCTCAGCAGTAAAGGATGAGCCTGCCAATGAAGGAGATGTGTGTTTGAAACCTGAGTCGGGAAGATCCCCTGGAGGAGGAAATGGCAACCCACTCCAGTACTCTTCCCTGGGAAATCCCATGGACAGAGAAGCCTGGCAGGATACTGTCCACAGGATCACAAAAGTGTCAGATGTGACTGAGCAACTAAACAACATGAATGGCATGCGGTAACTTACTGTCTTGCTGAAAACAATTTCTGCGTAAGATCGCATAAGCTGGCTTGGGAGCCTGGCACACACATGACAATCAGCGTGTTTACTGATAGTAGTAATAGTTGAGTCACTAAGTCATGTCCGACTCTTGTGACCCCATGGACGGTAGCCCACCAGGCTCCTCTGTCCATGGGATTCTCCAGGCAAGAATACTGGAGTGGATTGCCATTTCCTTCTCCAGGGGACCTTCCTGACCCAGGAAGTGAACCTGGGTCTCCTGCACTGCAGGCAGATTCTTTACCAACTGAGCTACGAGGGAAGCCCGTTTACTGATGGTGCTGCCTAATATCAGAGCCCATTCACAGCCCTGAGATCTGATCTTCAACCTGGCTGAATACTCAGCTTAAAGATGTAGACACCTGTACCCAACTTAGCCCTTCTAGAGTCTAAATTTCTAGAGTTTGAAAAGCAATCTTCTAGAACACTTTTTCCAGTTTATTACAGTCTCCACCATCCCCACTGTCCCATGTCTCTCATGATACCAACAGTCTGGCTCCTGCGGGCATCTGGCTTTGTGACCTCTGCTCTAATTCAATTTACACTCGACGTGCAGCTTATGTAAAGAGTTGTGCCTTGTTTTCCAAGGCGCTTCTTTTTCCTTCTTTCATATCTGCCCAATCCCCTAGCACAATGCTAACTCCCCATATAAGCCTATTAAGGAAAACACCTGCTTATAAAGAGTCTGTGAGTGAAAGTCGGTCAGTCGTGTCTGACTCTTTGAGACCCCATGGTCTATACAGTCCATGGAATTCTCCAGGCCAGAATACTGGAGTGGGGAGCCTTTCCCTTCTCCAGGGGATCTTCCCAACCCAGGGATGGAACCCAGGTCTCCTGCATTGCAGGCGGATTCTTTACCAGCTGAGCCACAAGGGAAACCCGATAAAGAGTCTATATCGAGGAGAAAAGAAAAAGATCTGGGATTCTGAGTCTGTGCTGGTTACAGAGTTCTGAATCTTATCTGGTTACAGATATTTCATCTGTGACCTTGGACCATAGTCTTAGTCTCCTCATCTGTAAAATGCGAACCACAGAATTCTATTTTTCAGCATTACGTGGGGTGCTCCTAGGAAACGCCTGGAGAGCACGCTGCGTGGTGACAGACATCCGTGAAGAGACCGACGCACGGTCCCTCTTCACACGAGGCCGGTAGGCAAACACAGCCTTCTTAGAAAACTGGAATAGAAGCCTCTTTTATTTACCCCGTGAGGTCTGGGAGTTTGCAAATACTTGGTGCCTTCATGCAGAAACAAACTACAGAAGCCGACAACTGGGTAAACATTTCTGCTCTGTGAACCTAACTTGCCTTCCAGAGCATCCAAATTCCTACTCTAAACACATGCTGGGGAATGGAGGAGGGAGCCTGGGGCAAAAATAGCAAAGGACTGTTTGCCTTCAATTAAACGAATACCCTCCATCCAGATTGAGCTCCAGAGAGACATAAACAAGACAGAATGGAAGGCAAACACATACGCCGTTAGCTCATTAATATAGCCCGGGGATTAACTGAGTGTGTGCTGTGACTCCCAAGCTTTCCTCACGCTCTTGCAGATCCCCTTGGCTCATCCAACCATTATGCAACTTCTCTTCCAGTTACAAGCACAAGAGTGGCAGGAAACCTGAAGTGGTTTTCTTGCCAAAGGTTGGGTCACTTCCATCTACTGTCAGGAGTCACAGATTAGTCTGTCATGGGGCAAGGATCAGTTTACAAAGTTATTCAAATTGTCAGGTGGCACAGGCCACCCTTGAACTAAGATAAGCTGTATTTCAATAAACCAAGTATGTACGGGCTTCCAGACACCTGATCAAAACAGGTAACTAGGTTAGCCGATGCAAACTATTATGTATAGAATGGATAACAATGCTATACAATCCTACTGTATAGCACAGGGAACTATATTCAATATCCTGTGATTAAACCACAGTGGAAAAGAACATGAAAAACAATGTACATGTATGCCTAACTGAGTCTCTTCACTGCATGGCAGAAATGAACACAGGGTCATTCAACCACATGTGCGTGCTAAGTCACTTTAGTCGTGTCTGACTCTGTGTGACCCTGTGGGCTGTAGCCCGCCAGGCTCCTTTGTCTCAGTTTCCCGCGGACAAACGAAGGACACAGACTCGCTCTGAGCATCAAAGATGACAATATAGGGAAACCATTTAGGACAGTGGCTGACACAGGGAGGGCTGGCTGGCTCATTTTGGATGCCGCTTCACTGCCTCAAAGTCCTGGGCTTCCCAGTGGCTGGTTGGTTGTCTTTCCCACTAGCATGGGGGTAGCAAAGTCGAGGGGCCTTGTATGTTCTTGCTGGTTTTCATTCCCTAGGCTTCCCAGCACCGAGAGTATCTGATGTATAAAGGCAAGCTAGGTGTCCACCAACAGATGAATGGATTGAGACAATGTGGTGTACACGGACACTCAACAAACCCGTGACTGTAACAAAAGAGCAGACTCACAGATATCGAGAACAAATTAGTGCTTACCCATAGGGAGAGGGCTTCCCTAGTGGCTCAGATAGTAAAGAATCCGCCTGCAATGTGGGGGACCTGGGTTCCATCTCTGGGTTGGGAAGATCCCCTGAAGGGAATGGCTGCCCACTCCAGTATTCTGGCCTGGAGAATTCCAAGGACTGTATAGTCCGTGGGGTTGCAAAGAGTCGGACACAATTGAGCGACTTGCACTTTCACTTTCGGTAGGAGAAGAAAGGAGAGGGGAAATATAGGGATTTAGAGGTACAAACTGTGAGGTACAAAATAAGCTACAGGATATATTGTATAATACAGGGAATATAGCCAACATTTTATAATAACTGTAAACAAAATATAACCTTTATACTGTGTATCTATAACATAGAATACTGTACAGCAACCACGCTTCAATAAACCAAGAGCAGCGTTGGACACGTGGCAGATCATAATATTTGTTGACTGAATGAGTAACATCCAAACGATGCTTCTGCAGCATCCACTAATGCAGCTGGCAGCAGTCAGCTGAGCAGGCGTTAGGTGGGGAGCCAGGGCTGTGACTCGGTGATAAGTAAAAACAAGCGTATCCCAAACTTTGTATTAGCTAGTTCCACAAAACATATATGAGATTATAGCCTGTATGAGGAGCTGGGCTTTACTGTGCTACTTTTGTTGAGAGGTCGCCGGGTGGGGTCTGGATAACTCCCCACAGGACAGCATGTGACGGTCAGATGAAGTCATTCAACAAATACTGAGTTTTTACAATGGGTGCGATGCTGACCGAGGCCCTGGGGATAAGGAATGAAACAGTTCTGGCCTCTGACTCGGGTGCTCTTCACCAGGGAGACCAACAGCTAAAAAGACATCCCAAGACAGTCTCCTTCTCCTCACCCGCTTTGTCCCCAAGGAGCTTGGAAACCACTGGAGGGGCACCAACAAATTCTTAAGAGAGGCTTCTAAGAAGGGATTTCTTAAGCTCAGCCTTTAATCTTGTCGGAGACCAGATGAACGAGGTGGGGGTGGGGTGGGGTGGATATCCAGGTGAGGGAGCAAAGGTGGAGAGAGAGAGAGGAGAGAGACATTCGTTTGCCTGCAGCTATTTGACAGGTCATGCATAAAACGGTCCTGTGCTTCGGCATGCCTATGCTTTTGGAAGTGGAAAGGGGCAGACTGTTTCAAGTCCCCAAATAGGAAAAAGCTGGTGTATACACACGTGTGATTCCAAACAAAAATAACACGATCAAGAAAACTTACATTCAGCTGACACAGAAAAAGCCAGAACTTTACAGCTTTCAAAGGGAAAATGTCATTCGGCTCATTAAAGCTAAGGTCTGTGAGCTTTATCCTGAGGAAAAAAATGGAGATTAATCAGGGACTTAATCCTGGGGGGAGTTAATGTGGCTCCGATGCGGAGGGTGGATGGAACGAAGATAGGAATGAAGACAAAGAAACCCAGCAGAGAGTACTGTCTGGGGTTCTGCAAGAGAAAATGGCAACAGAAATGAAGTCATGGTGGTAAAGATGGCATAGAACAGACAAGTTAACAAGAAGAACAAAAAAGAACGTGGACTTGCCAGGGTTTAATAATTGGGAATGGGTAGTTAAGAAAAGTACTCGTATCTCTTTTGCAGGCAACTGGGTAGATCAGCGGTATAAGGAGCCTTTGGTCTTGAGTTTTTAAGTCATTCAGCCCTGCTAACTTCCTACAGACCACCCCTAAAACCTGTCAAATCTATACTGTTCAATATGGGGACCATGGGCCACATGTGGCTATTTACAAGGTTGCCACCCTTAAAGTCTTTACTGAATTTGTTACAGTATTGTTTCTGCTTTATGTTTCTGGTTTTTTGGCCTCAAGGCATGTGGGATCCTAGCTCCCCAACCAGGGATCGAACCCGCATGCCCTGTGTTAGAAGGGGAAGTCCTAACCACTGGCCCACCAGGGAAGCCCGAGCTACTTAAATTGAATTCATTAACATGAAATATAAGCGCAGCTCCTCAGTCCCACCAGCCACACTCTAAGTGCTCACTGATCACACGCAGAAGCGGCTACCGTCTTGGACAGCACAGGAAGATGTTGGACACACCACGCCACCATCCTCAAATTAACATTATCCAGTAAATTTTCCTTAATCCCACGCATTGATATTTTGTTTTCCTTTTTAATCTAAAAGATGTCAAGCTACTTCTGAAGACAAGAATCTCTATCTACCTACCTGCATAAATTAAATGCCACCACATAAGTGCATTTGGAAGAGAATGGTGGCAGGATTAGACACCAACCCACAGAGAAGACTAGCACAGGCTTGCCCCAAACAAGCTGGGACCTGTAACATCAAATAGCAAGTCATTCTTTGGGTGTTCCTGATAAAGTACCAACAGCCAAGGGAAGGGAGAAGAGCAGGATCCAGCAAGAAGATTCTGTCAATATCCCTTTTAATACCTGCAAAGAGGCTTATGGACAACCTACAACCTGCTGGGGTTAGAAATAACACGAGTTACAGCATCTGAAAACAGTAACAAAAACGGCAACTGTATTTGATTTCAAGTTCAACAGAAAGTAAAGGTACTGTTTTCCTCATGCAGAGGGACAGCCACAGGGACTCAGGACTTCATTTCAGATCAGCTGACAGCTCAACCCTCTTGGGCTTCCAAAGAGCCTCACGAAGAGATCAGTCCACATCGCTGGAGAAAGTGGCTTGGGGAACTGGACAAAGGGGGCTTCACTTTGAAAAATGTAAATTCACACTGCTGTTAACTAAGAAAATAGTTCCATTGACTGCCTATGTTCATGGAGACTTTACTACCAGGAAAGCAGTCCCTTCTATATGAAGGACACTCAATCACGCTACAGTGCGTGCACACACGCTAAGTCACTTCAGTCGTGTCCGACTTTTTGTGACCCTATGCACCATAGCCTGCCATGGGATTCTCCAGGCAAGAATACTAGAGTGGGTTGCATGCCATCCTCCAGGGAATCTTCCTGACCCAGGGATCAAACCCACATCTCTTGCATCTCCTGCACTGGCAGGCAGGCTCTTTACCACGAGCGGCACCTGGGAAGCCCATTGTGGAACAGCAAATCAAACAAAACTAATGAGAAGCATTCAGTCGAATTGCTGATCACATAACAAATGCCAGGCACAACTGGTAATGTTATAACTGGAAAGGAGAAAGGAGACAATCAAGGTCAAAACTCAAACATTTTCCACTCCAAACACTTGGGTGGTTCCTGTTCAGCTCAGAGCAAAGGTCAGGGCACTCATCACAGCCTCCGTGGGGGTGTCATGTTAATTTCATGATTTTCGTGATCTGAACTCACCCATTCTTCTTTGACTTCATTTCCTAATGCTTGTCCTTCACTAACTGCCCCCCTGCCACTATACTGGCCTGATGGCTGACCCTGAAATATACAAAGTATAATGTTCCTGTCTAGGGCCTTTGTAAATCCTGTTTATTCTGCCGAAAACACTCTTCCCAACTTGGCGTACACCCTCATTTCCTTCCTGCTCACCTCAATGTCAGCAAGACCTTCCCTGACCCCCATGAATGAACTTCCTGCCCCACCTCATCCCTCACCTTTACTTTCCTTCCTAACACTTGACCTGCTGCTCGATTATCAGTGCATTTACTTAGGGTCCATTTCCTCCCACTAGAGTTTAGGCTCCAGCGGGGAGAAATCAGCACTGGGAAAGCCCTTAGGCATATTTAGAACCATTCTAGAGAAATGTCATGGACAGCATTATGATTCCTACCACTGTTACTACAAGTACCAAGGCCAGCAGAAGTTCTTTTTATATGGATGAAGCACTTATCACAATGCCCTAGGCAGGGTGCCAAGCTGCTTAATATCATTTACTTCTCCTAATAGCACTCTTGGGTGGGAAGAATACCATTAATATTTTGTAGATGAGAAAGCCGAGCCTCAGAAAAAGTTTAGCCACTTGCCCAGGGCCACCCAGCTGGTAGAGTAAGGCAGGCTTTTCACTAGCCATTGGACCCCCAAGCTTGAGCACTAAACCACAATAATCTAGAACTTTCCACCACACTCCGTCCAAGTTTTACATGGAATCAATGAGTTTTTAATCTCTAGACATCCTTTATTACATCGGGTAAATAAAGCTCCTGCCACTTGACAGCAAGAGAAGCCAAGAGGTTAATTGACATACTGTGTTTGCCATAAAGAGAAATTTGAAATATCAGCAGAAAAAAAACCGCATATCAATATGGCTTCAAACTGCTGCAAATTAAAAACAGATCACCGCCTTTCTACAAAAATATGACTACACTTCAGCATAAAGTCATTTAAAAATAACTATTTCCAGACACCATATGGATTATGGACCAGTTTCACATTATTAGTGTAATTTTTGAAGGAAGTTGTTATCAGAACCGCAGGGTTGAAAAATCATTTTCGACTAAAACCGCAGGAACTCTTCAAAGGGAAAAGTCTTAATGGGAAAACAAATGTTGAAGGTAAGGCAGCAGGTCGAGAGAAAGCCTGCAAAGTGCAAGTTCTAAATTCCAGTGCAAAGGGGAAAGCTGGATTCCGAGAAAGCGTGTCAGAAGCGGGGACTGGTTTATTTTGTAAACCAAAGTCAAAGACCAGGTGAATTCCAAAACCATTATTGTGTTCAGAGAGTTCATATTAAAGGACACCCCGGCTTTGCTCGCTAAGCCTGTGCCGATCTGCACTGCTTTTAAAATGCTCACATTATGCCAAATCTAATACTATTATTTCCATCAGCAGAGAAAAGAAGAGAAAGCCATTTTCAAATCTGTTGGGGGCTTGTGAAAGAAGAAAACTTATCTGTGTGGAAAGGAGGAACTCTGTGCACTTATCTATTCTGACACACTGTTGCTGCTTCATCGCCAAGTCCTGTCCGACTCTTTGTGACCCTGTGGACTGTAGCCCACCAGGCTCCTCCGTCCATGGGATTTCCCAGGCAAGAATACTGGAGTAGGTTGCCATTTCCTTCCCCAGGGGATCTTCCCGACCCAGGGATTGAACACAATTCTCCTGCATTGGCAGGAGGATCCTTTACTGCCGAGTCCCCAGGGAAGACCTATTACTGCATAAGTGAAATATAAATATATAGATAGATAAAGAGAAAGAGATATAAAGATATATGAAGGATGACAGGATCCTCATTTTTCCAACTTACCCTACCTAAGTACAATGATAAAAACACGTCTGAATTCCCAAAGGCTGTAGCTAGAATATTACTGTATCATAGGGTCTCTTCTTCTCTGTCATCATTTTCATCAACACCATCACCCAGCAGATTACATTCACAGAAATGCATAAGTATCTCTATTCCAAAGAGCCCCCTTTTGTTTGACAAGCTGAATGAAATCATCGTCATGAGACATACAGGCCTTGAAGAATTTGGAGTCATTAGTTTATCGATGATAACTGAGTCCAAGAAACTCAGTAAGTTTGTGACTGCACAGAATACGAGAAGAAAACAGAGCTCATTTATTTATTTGGCTACACCGGGTCTTTGTTGCTACACACAGGATCTTTAGTTGCTGCATATGGGATCTAGTTCCCTGACCAGGGATCTAACTCACGTCCCCTGCAGTGGAAGCCCAGAGTCTTAACTGCTAGACTGCCAGGGAAGTCCCAACAGAGTTTAAAAAAAAAAAAAAAAAAACCAGGAAATTCTGATATTGAAGGCAGAGGAAGTTACATACTGATGATAGAGAATAAGTTGCCCATATTAAACACAGAAAGATTTCACACTATCCAGATGCATGGGTTGTCTGGGAAACCCAAGGAAGCTAGCAACACTGGGCCACCTTCCTGAGAAGCTGGAGATGACAAGGAGCTGCCTCTTTAACTGAGACCCGGGCCCCCTGTGCCTCAGTCTCCCGAGTGACTCCTCCGTGCACTGGTGCACCGAGCTAGCTTTATTTGTGCCTCCTGCCTGAGTCAGGATTTGCACGGGGCACACCTGATCTACAGAATGATAAGGGTGGGAAACTGGGGAGAAAGGGTCGAAAGAAGAGCAGGGAACCCAGAGGAGGGGTGTTACTAGCATTCAGTGGGAGGAGGCCAGGGATGCAGCTTAACGTCCCACAGCAGCGGCCCCACCCCCACGGCAACATCTCGCCTGGACTAAGCTCACGCAGAGGCTGAGAGCCCGAGCTCCGATCAGCGCCTTAGAACCATGTCGGAAAAACCGCCATGTCTAAAGCATGTTTCCCACGTCTCAAGCGGAGTTGAAAACTCTTTTTTCCCTTCTTTACTGGTGGAAATAATAGTATTAGATTTGGAATAAAGTACCTTAAAAAGCAACGTATATTGGCACATGTTGAGTCGACAGTCACATACTCCAAGGCAATGGAGGGTTTCCAGATGGTCATGGTCAGAACTGCCAAACATTTTGGAAAGGCTGGATAATCTCAGGGCTGAGAGGGAATGGGCCGGCTTTAGCAACAGGGAGGATGTGATCGCTTTGGTCATAAGTTTTTTTTTTTAAATTTTACTTTAATATAGTTGATTTGCAATGTTGTGTCAATTTCTTCTGTACAGCAAGGTGACTCAGCTATATATACATATAAATATAAATAAGTATTTAGTTTTAGATAAATATATAGTATCATATATATATATATACACACACACACACACACACGTATATGTTCCTTTTCATATCTTTCCCATTATGGTTTGTGGCAGGATATTGAACGTAGTTCCCTATAGCAGGACTTTGCTGTTTCTCCATTCATATGTAATAGTTTGCCTCTGCTAATCCCAAACCCGCACTCCTTCCCTTCCCTGCCCCTCACCCGCTTGGCATCCACAGGTCTGTTCTCAGAGGTCAGTCTGTCTGTCTTTGTCTTGTAGATATGTTGACGTGTATCATTATTTTATATTCCACATAGACGTGATACATCTGGTATTTGTCTTTCTCTTTCTGATCTACTTCACTTAGTAAGATCATCTTAGTTCCGTCCTTGTTGCTGTCGCTGGCATTACGTCACTCTTTTCCACGACTGAGTAGTATTCCATTGTCTACACACACCACGCCTTCTTTACCCATCCATCTGTCGATGCACATTTAGGTTGTTTCCGTGTCTTGGCTACTGTAAACAGTGCTGCAATGAACACTGTGCTGCATGTATCTTCAAATTACAGTTTTGCCTGGGTGTTTTTATAAAAATTTAATTTTAGTTCATTTACAATGCTGAGTACAGCAAAGTGAAATCACTTATATGTGTACGTATTATATATGTATCATTATACACATATTCCTTTTCATATTCTTTCCCATCTTGTGTTTATTACAGGATACTGCACATAGTTCCCTGTGCTATACAGTAGATCCTTGTTGTTTATCTATTTAATATACAGCAGTGTCGCAACAGTTTTAAGGCACTGGCCTAGATCTTAGGTTCTCAGCCTCTGCCTTATTGATATTTTGGACCAGGTGAAACTTGCTGGGGACTGTGCTGTGCTCTAAGATGCTGAGCCCCACCTAGCCTCAGCCCACTAGATACTAATGGTAACCCCTTCCCCAGATGGGACAAGCCAGAATGTCTGGGTGTGTGTGTTAGTTGCTCAGTTGTGTCTGACTTTGCAGCCCCACAGAGTGTAGCCTGCCAGGCTCCTCTGTCCATGAAATCCTCCAGGCAAGAATATTGGAGTGGGTGGCCATTTCCTTCTCCAGAGAAGGTTCCTGACTCAGGGATCAAACTGGGGTCTCCTGCATCTGCAGGCAGATTCTGTACCATCTGAGCCACCAGGAAAGCCCCAAATGTCTCTAGATACTGTCAAATGTCTCCTGGGGGACAATTTTGCCCATGGTTGAAAACAGATGGAAGTGAGTTAAGGAGTAGAAATTCAAGCCTGAAGAGAAGGATGATTGAAAATATGTATCTAGAAGTTTGGATTTGATAAAGAAAAAGCAGGCATAGAGTGACAGCCACAGGGAGACAAGGGGTGCACAGAATGATTGCTTATTCATGTACGGATGCAAAGACAGCAGTGACAGGAACCTGAGCACCAGCCATCAGTGCTCTGACCTGCCTGGTGTCCCTCCATGTGGGCCAGAAGCCACACCTCCTGGGGGGCAAATGCCTTCCAAACCCTGCCATTCCATGTGATTCGGGTGCTAGGTGGCCCCACCACTCTCTTTGGGAGCTGCCACTTTACCTGGGTCCTGAGATGAACCCATCTTGATCCTGGCTGTGGACAGTCAGCCCGGGGTGTGGAGCTGGATCTTGTGGGAAAGAGGCTGTCTCTAGTTGGAGATCATTAAACTGGTAGGAAGTGAGACCAGGACTGTTCTGGCCAGACTGAGGGGGGTCCAAGCAAGAAGGCAACATGGAAGGAAGGAAGTGGACCCAGGAGATGGAGAGAGACCAAGTCCTGATGACATTCTCTAGCACATGAATCCAGCAGAACCCCAAACCAGACGCTCCTTTGTTCACTCGAATCAGGGCAGTCAAGCTTCTCGCTCTTGGAAGCTGCAGGAGAGTTAAGAGTTCTAAAATTTTCAACTTTTTGTTTTCTCTAAAAAAAAAACCACACAAACAAACTAAGTGGGATCTGTTGTTTCTTCTCACTCTAAATAAGGTGTTACAACCCTGGAAAGTTAGTTCATTTCTCTGACCTTCGGTTGCTTCAGTTATCAAATGGGAAAGCTGACACTGCAGCTTTTTTTTTTACAGAGTTATCCTGGGCTGTAAGTAAGTTAACGCTGCCAGACACCATGCACAGTCCCCAGGGTGATACCAATGCTCAGTACAGAATACATGCCGATAGGTACCATGCAGCATTCAACCATGACTTAACTACTACTAACCCTGGATGGGCTTCCCTGATTGCTCAGTTGGTAGAGAATGTGCCTGCAATGCAGGGGACCCCAGTTCGGTTCCTGGGTTGGGAAGATCCGCTGGAGAAGGGATAGGCTACCCACTCCGGTATTCTTGGGCTTCCCTCGTGGCTCAGTTGGTAAAGAATCCACCTGAATGTGGGAGACCTGGATTTGATCCCTGGGTTGGGAAGATCCCCTGGAGAAGGGAAAGGCTACCCAATCCAGTATTCTGACCTGGAGAATTCCATGGACTGTATGGTCCATGGGGTCGCAAAGAGATGGACATGACTGAGCGACTTTCACTTTCACTTCAGCCCTGAATATTCACTGGAAGGACTGACGCTGAAGCTCCAACACTTTAGCCACCTGATGCCAAGAGCCTACTCACCAGAAAAGACTCAAAAGCTGGGAAAGATTGAAGGCAGGAGGAGAAGGGCTGACAGACGCTGAGATGGTTGGATGGCATCACCAACTCAATGGACATGAGTTTGAGCAAACTCTGGGAGTTGGTGAAGGACAGGGAAGCCTGGCGTGCTGCAGTGTGTGGGGTCATGAGGAGCTGGACATGACTCGGGGATGAACAACAGCAAAGGCACAATGATGCAAGACAGTCGGAGCCACTGTGTTTACTATGTTTCAGCTGCCAATGGCAGGGCTGTACTTGAATCGATTGACCAGTCCTTCAAAGCAGGTGATAATATTAACTCTGCTTTAGAGACGTGGACACTGAGACCCACGGCATTTAGGTCATTTGCCAGCACGTAGTGGAACTGGAGTTTGTACCTGGTTTGACTCCAGACCCTTAATAACTGTGTTACACTGTTCCCCTCAGACTCTAGAATTCACAAGTTCTGTCTCCTTCTAGAACAGTCAGAAAAAAACAGGTAGAAAAGGACTTCAGTTATTTAATGAGATGTTCAGTTTCTTAGGTTTCCTGTTATAGCACAAAGTATGACCCAAAACTTGCTTCCCATCCAAAGAGAAGGCTATTGCACGGGAAGGAGCCTGCCCCTCCTCGTCTGATCACACTGGTCCTTTTCCTGGAGGCAGCCACAGGGACCAGCAGGGTTCATTACCCCGACAGTCCAGAGAACCCCTTTCTAAAGACATATTCTAGCAGAAAGGAGGCTCTTCTAGGTCCTGCAAACCCCTGGGTGTAGCTTGAAGCACTCAAGCATGGGGAGCAGAGAACACAGCCCACTTTTGAGTGCTGGCTGAGGTTCCTAATGGGGCTTTAAATTCTGAGAGTAAATTTTAAGTTTCAGATTTAAGCAGAATGTAAACAATGTTAAAAAGCAACCTTAAGTGGGAGAGTGCTTACATGCCTTCTTATCTTCTTGATATACGAACTGCATTTGAGCAACATGGATAATTAAACTAAAGACTGGATAGAAGATACATTTTTATGAAACAAAGAAATGAAGGCTGGATTAGCACTCTCGGCTCCGCCAAAACAGAGTTTGAGCTTTCCAGCTCATATTCTTACAAAATCATCCCAACTCTCTGTAGTTTTAAGAGATGCCTGGCTCAAGACCAAGGGCTCCAGCCATGGATGAATGCCCTGAATTCTTTACCTCTGCAGCTGGCTTCCTCCTGGGAAATGTCCCAGGATATCATAAAAACATAGTCTCTATCAAAGCACATGAAACAATCATTGGGCAGGAGTCACATGGTGATATATTACTAGTAATTATTTTTTATCAAAATTACTATAAATTATAACAAAGAAATCTAATACCTTAACAGCTTCTTATGTGCCAAGCACTGTTTAAAACTCTCTACAAGCATTAACTCCATCTCACATTCAATATGACTATGAGATAGATAATAATAATCATCAGCTTTATAGTTAAGACAAATGAGGCATAAAGAAGCTAAGCGATTTGGACAAAATCACAGTGCTAAAGAGAGGAAAAGTAGAGGAATTTATCATTAAGAGGTGTTGATACCATTAAGAGGTAGAATGGTAGATACAAGTCTACTGCTGTGCTAAGTCGCTTCAGTCGTGTCTGACTCTGTGTGACCCCATGGACTGCAGCCCACCAGGCTTCTCCGTCCATGGGATTCTCCAGGCAAGAACACTGGAGTGGGTTGCCATTTCCTTCTCCATGATACAAGTCTAGAGAGATTTTATCCCGGGGCTAAAATTTGACATTATTGGGGATAATAATGCAAGCACTTATTGAGTATGCTTTCTTTGACTCAGTTCGTTTAACCCACACAATATCTAGATGGAAGGAATATGTTATCCATATTTGGAGGTGGGCTGTGAGGAATTGAAAATTTAAGCCATTCTTCCAATGTCACAATTCTGTTAATATGCAGAGACAAGATTTGAACTTAAGATTGTCTAAAGTCAGAGTCGGTGCTTTAAACCCACTACATCACACTGCGTATGACATATGAGGAAATAGATTGGAGGTCTTGGGGACCCACAGGTGTTAGAAGTCAACATTTCTTTTGCTTCTGGGCATCTGGATACCACTGCCTGGAACGCAGCCTTTTGCCTGTGTTCCAAGCAGGTCCTCTGAACAATGTCTAAATGGTCTTCATGTCTCAGCCAGTTTATTTTCTATTACAGGACACAGCCACTGTTTCATTCAAAATATATGTGTGGGTACTTGTATATGCCAGGTAATATGAGCAAACCAGACAGAGTCCTGCCTCACAGTTCATGAGGTCAAGTAGAACAGAGAAACAATAACCAAAGGATCACACAAAGAAGAATCTACTAATTACAAATGGAGATCAGAATTTTGGAAGGAAGAGACATGGAGGTGTGAAGGTATAAAACAAAGGGACTTGAACAAATCTAGTTTGGAAAGAAGGCTTTCCTAAGAGTATGTCCTGGAAAAGAGGAGGTCTGGAGGAGAACTGGAGTTAGGTTTGCAGCCAATTCTTCAGATGTTGGTTCTTGTGCCTTGAAAGTCTTGGCCTCTAAAAAGACTGTGCCTCCTTGTGGGGAAAAAGAGGAGGAAGTAGTGGATCAAAGAGCTAGGCAGGAATGAATCAAGAGCTTGAATTGAGTTCTGCATCACTGCAAAAGCCATCATAAAGCTCCGTAAGACAATGGATGCCTGTGACCAGGGAGAAGGAAGTGCTTCTGAGGGACAAGAAGAGAAATTCGGAGGTTAACATTACCTCCATTAACAACAGGGTCACAAAATATCAGGTTTGAGAGAAAACAGATTTTGAGCGCAAACCTCAATTTCACCTGACTATGTTATCAAATGGATCCAGGGCTTCTAAGTTAATAACAGAACCAGTAACAGCAACATAATTATAAGAAGAGAAGAAACAAAGCCACAGAAAATGTACAGTAAACTCCAAGGCTAATGATTGTTTAAAAATCAATTTGGGAAACAATAGTAATCATGCTTTGACTCTCAAATACATGTAGATGGGGCAGTTAAGAATGCTGAAGTTTCCTGTTGGTTCTGTTTGTGTAATGAAAAGCTATAAACCCTCAAAGTTCAATTCAGGTCATTCTGTCCACCTACTTTTCTATTTATTTCTTACCCAGTTCATTCTGTGATCCTTTGCAGCTAATGTGACTGATACTATGCAAAGATTATAATCTGGCCTTTTTCCTCAAAGGGTTACCTATCAGGGAGTAAACAGGTAATTGCCATGCAGCATGGTGACCAAGGTAAGCCCTAAAAGCACAAATCTTGAGTCCTTAACTCAGCACAGGAGCATCAGAGATTTCGGGATGAAAAGGATGTTTGAACAAAACCTTAATGAAAGACAACACCAGAGCCTCCAGAAAAAGTTTTAAACACAGCTGTTAATTGCCTGAGCCATGGGTGAGGACAAAATTCCAGCTGATTTTGGGCAGATCTGACTGAAATGGACGTTGAAATCCAGACATGGGGAATGCAAAAGAGAGACTTAATATAAGACTTTGTCTTGAAGCAGTATTTGGCCACCCCTGTGCTGAGACTGGGAGAGAGAATCTGGGCATTCCAATGGTGTGTTGACAGCTAAGTGGACCGAAATTCATGTCCAGACAAGCAGCTCTTGGAAAAACGTATCCAAAATTTTTCAGTCCTGAATGAAAATCAAACTGAAATAATGGAATTCTTTTCAATATCTTGAGCACCTCTCCAGTCCACTTGGGAGAACATCTTGCAATGCCCAATCCATCATTCAACGCAGCCCCAGTTCCAATCATCAATAGAACAGGTTCATTTATTTCCGTGCTCTCAATGAGCAGACAGGCTATAACCAGGTTTCAAATTCATTTAACATTGACGTATACTGCTTAGGAAATGAACTCTTCCAGTGTGTTATTAACAAGAAGCCAGTATTATTCCTAGGATGGCTATTCCTCTGCCTCAATAGTTGAGAGGCTTTAAGTGGTTAAGTCCTTACATTAGGCAACTAACGCTGTCATAACAAAATAACCAACTGAGTTGCTTCGACCACAGAAGTTTATCTTTTCACAATTTTGGAGGCTGGAAGTTTCCAGTCAAGATGTCAGCCAGTCCAGGGCCTGGTGAGAGTTCTCCCACTGGCTTGAAGACAACCACTTTCTGCTTGGTCCTCATATGGTAGAGAAAGAGCTCTGATGTCTCTTCCTCTTATAAAGGCAACATTTCTATCAGATTAGGGTCCCACTCTTATGACTTCATTCAATTTTCATTACTTCCTGTCTCCAAACATAATCGTTTATAGGGATAGACCTCCAACATATGGATCCTGGGATGCAGGGAGACACAAACATTCAGTTTCTAATGCCTAATGCTTCATTTCTTCTTCTGTAAGAAACTTAGACCAAGAAAAACACTCTTTAAATTACTAGCTATATATAGAAGTAATTTGGATAAGGAAATGAAATGTCCCACTGTCTTAAGTATAACTCTTCATTAGGAAAAAAAACAGCATTACATACCAAATAATTATACCTCTTTACAGTACTTGTGTGGCTTCTTTGTCTCTCAATTCCTCATAAAACCAGCCACAAAATAGGTATTAGGTAGAAATTTATGTTGGCTAGTCCCATCATACCCAAATTTTACTTCTCTTTCTTTTCTACAGTGTCTTCAATAATTCAATAGAAAAGTAATAAAGACATAAATTGAGTTAATCTTGTAGTAGACCATCCTTTCCATTAAGAACAACTAGAAAAGCATTTTAAGATGTCTTCAGTTCAGTCACTCAGTTGTGTCCAACTCTTTGCAACCCCATGACTGCAGTACTCCAGGCCTCCCTGTCCATCACCAACTCCTGGAGTTTACTCAAACTCATGTCTATTAAGTCAGTGATGTCATCCAACCATCTCATTCTCTATTGACCCTCCTCCTCCCACCTTCAATCTTCCCCAGCATCAGGGTCTTTTCAAATGAGTCAGTTCCTCACATCAGCTGGCCAAAGTATTGGGGTTTCAGCTTTAGCATCAGTCCTTCCAATGAACACCCAGGACTGATTTCCTTTGGGATGGACTGGTTGGATCTCTTTGCAGTCCAAGGGACTCTCAAGAGTCTTCTCAAACACCACAGTTCAAAAGTATCAATTCTTCGGCACTCAGCTTTCTTTATAGTCCAACTCTCACATCCATACATGACCACTGAAAAAACGACAGCTTTAACTAGACCAACCTTTGTTGGCAAGGTGATGTCTCTGCTTTTTAATATGCTGTCCAGGTTGGTCATAACTTTTCTTCCAAGGAGCATGCATCTTAATTTCATGGCTGCAGTCACCATCTGCAGTAATTTTGGAGCCCAAGAAAATAAAGTCTGCCATTGTTTCCATTGTTTTCCCATCTATTTGCCATTAAGTGATGGGACCAGATGTCATGATCTTAGTTTCCCGAATGTTGAGCTTTAAGCCAACTTTTTCACTCTCCTCTTTCAATTTCATCAAGAGGCTCTTTAGTTCTTCTGTGCTTTTTGCCATAAGTGTGGTGGCATCTGCATATCTGAGGTTGTTGATATTTCTCCCAACAATCTTGATTCCAGCTTGTGCTTTACCCAGTCCATAATTTCTCATAATGTACTCTGCATATAAGTTAAATAAGCAGGGGGACAATATACAACCTTGATGTATTCATTTCCTGATTTAGAACCAGTCCATTGTTCCATGTCCAGTTCTAACTGTTGCTTTTTGACCTGCATACAGATTTCTCAGGAGGCAAGTCAGGTGGTCTGGTATTCCCATCTCTTTCAGAACTTTCCAGTTTGTTGTGATCCACACAGTCAAAGGCTTTGGCATAGTCAATAAAGCAGAAGTAGATGTTTATCTGGAACTTTCACTTTTTTGATGATCCAATGGATGTTGGCAATTTGATCTCTGGTTCCTCTGCCTTTTCTAAATCCAGCGTGAACATCTGGAAGTTCACGGTTCATGTACTGTTGAACATGAAGTCTGGCTTGCAGAATTTTGAGCATTACTCTGCTAGCATATGAGATGAATGAAATTGTGTGGTAGTTTGAGCATTCCTTGGCATTGCCTTTCTTTGGGATTGGAATGAAAACTGACCTTTTCCAATCCTGTGTTTTCCAAATTTGCTAGCATGTTGAGTGCAAGCACTTTCACAGCATCATCTTTTAGGATTTGAAAGAGCTCAACTGGAATTCCATCACCTCCACCAGCTTTGTTTGTAGTGATGCTTCCTAAGGCCCATTTGACTTCTCATTCCAGGATGTATGGCTCTAGGTGAGTGATCACACCATCGTGGTTATCTGGGTCATGAAGATCTTTTTTGTACAGTTTTTCTGTGTATTCTTGACACCTCTTCTTAATATCTTTGCTTCTGTTAGGTCCATACCACTTCTGTCCGTTATTGTGCCCATCTTTGCATGAAATGTTTCCTTGGTATCTCTAATTTTCTTGAAGAGATCTCTTGTCTTTCCCATTCTATTGTTTCCCTCTATTTCTTTGCACTGATCACAGAGGAAGGCTTTCTTATCTCTCCTTGCAATTCTTTGGAACTCTGCATTCAAATGGGTATATCCTTCCTTTTCTCCTTTGCCTTTCGCTTCTCTTTTTTTCTCAGCTATTTGTAAGACCTCCTCAGACAATCATTTTGCCTTTTTGCACTTCTTTTTCTTTGGGATGGTCTTGATCCCTGTCTCCTGAACAATGTCATGAACCTCCATCCACAGTTCATCAGGCACTCTGTCTATCAGATATAATTCCTTGAATCTCTTTGTCACTTCCACTGTACAATCATAAGGGATTTGATTTAGGTCATACCTGAATAGTCTAGTGGTTTTCCCTACCTTCTTCAATGTATGTCTGAATTTGGCAATAAGTTCACGATCTGAGCCACAGTCAGCTCCCAGTCTTATTCTTGCCAACTGTATAGAGCTTCTCCATCTTTGGCTGCAAAGAATATAATCAATCTGATTTCGGTGTTGACCATCTGGTAATGTCCATGTGTAGTCTTTTATTGTGTTGTTGGAAGAGGGTGTTTGCTATGACCAGTGCATTCTCTTCGCAAAAATCTATTAGCCTTTGCCCTGCTTCATTCTGTACTCCAAGGCCAAATTTGCCTGTTACTTCAGGCGTTTCTTGACTTTCTACTTTTGCATTCCAGTCCACTATAATGAAAAGGACATCTTTTTTGGGTGTTAGTTCTAGAAGGTCTTTTAGGTCTTCATAGAACTGTTCAACTTCAGCTTCTTCAGCATTACTGGTCAGGGTATATACTTGGATTACCATGATATTCCCTTGAAAATGAACAGAGATCATTTTGTTGTTTTTGAGATTGCATCCAAGTACTGCATTTCAGATTCTTTGTTGAATGCACGATGGCTACTTCATTTCTTCTAAGGGATTCTTGCCCACAGTAGTAGATATAATGGTCATCTTAGTTAAATTCACCCGTTCCAGTCCATTTTAGTTCACTGATTCTTAAAATGTCAGTGTTCACTCTTGACATCTCCTGTTTGACCACTTCCAATTTGCCTTGATTCATGGGCCTAATGTTCCAGGTTCCTATGCAATATTGCTCTTTACAGCATCGGACTTTACTTCCATCACCTGTCATATCCACAACTGGTTGTTGTTTTTGTGCTGGCTCTGTCTCTACATTCTTCCTGGAGTTATTTCCCCACTGATCTCCAGTAGCATAGCAGGCACCTACCGACCTGGGGAGTTCATCTTTCTGTGTCCTATCTTTTTGCCTTTCCATACTGTTCATGGGGTTCTCAAAGCAAGAATACTGAAGCAGTTTGCCATTCCCTTCTCCAGTGGACCACGTTTTGTCAGACTTCTACACCATGACCCGTCTGTCTTGGGTGGCCCTACATGGCATGGATCATAGTTTCATTGAGTTAGACAAGGCTTTGGTCCATGTGATCAGATTGGTTAGTTTTCTGTGACTGTGGTTTTCAGTCTGTCTGCCCTCTGATGGAGAAGAATAAGAGGCTTACAGAAGCTTCCTCATGGGAGAGAATGACTGAGGGGGAAACTGGCTACCTCCCCTTAAAATCTATTTGAAGATATTACAGCAACTATAAAGATACTCAGAATCATAAGGACAAAGATTCCAGAGGAAGGAAAAGGCTGTTAAATGACCTCAGCATCCTACATTATTTTCCCCTCAAAACATTCAATGAATAGGCTAAAAACACAAAAGCAACTGGTAAGAGACAAAAACCATAGCCCAGTTTTCTGCTGCTTCAAGAAAGTAGGAGGACTAAAACTTGTGTTTGGAGCTTATAAACATATCTAGGACCTGAAGAGCCAAATCCCATAGAGAAGAAGAGCACAAAGGAGAGAGTGCAATGGTCTGAAATGCTGATCTCTTTCAGGGATTCGCTACGTCATAAATGGTGATGATTTAGAGAAACCAAAGGGAAAGTTAACAACTGAAAGTTTGGAGGAGCTAAACCAAGGTCTTGGTAGTTTCATGGGGAGATAAAAAGAAGGCTGAGCTGATTAATCACCGAAGAAGATGAAGACTAGTGAAAATTCCAGTCTTCAGTGGAGCACCTGGAGGTTTGCCTCCTAGGTATGGAGGAAAACTGGAAGCACAGCTGACTCTAAAAGACCGCAGTTCAGCCTCAAAACAGTTCATTGGATTAAATTAGTATACCCTCACCTAACTGTTTCATGAAGTTAAAGGTTCATCTAGCATCATTGCTCGTGTATACCATTCACTATTTACTTAAAATCATAAGGCATAAGAGGCAGGACCAAAGAGGGGGAAAACCCCAGAAACTTAGAAAGAGATCCACAAGTGTGGTAAATATTGGTGTTTTTAGCCACAGACTTTAAAGAACTATAGATAACATGTTCAAAAAAATATGCATCAAGTGAGAAAATTTCACTGGAAAACAAAAATTTATTTTAAAAATCAAATTTGAGAAGTTATGATTCAAATTAAGGACTTTGTTTTAAAGTTTAAAGTTTAAAATTGTTTTAAAAAGATTCAGACACAGCTGAAAGGAGGATTAACATTTTGGAAAACAGGCAAATGGAAAATGTTTAATATACACGTTATTGGTATATTTTAATGAAAATATATATGTAATATATATGCAACTGAAGCCTCAGAAGAGGAGGTGAGACAATAAGTCAGATGAAACATGTGAAAAGATAATGATCAGAAACTTTTCAAAGCTGAACATGACTTCAAACCACATATCAAGATGCATTATAAGCCCCAAGAGTTTAAACAAAAAAAAAGTATCCAGGCACACCACAGTAATACTGCTGCACACGGAAGGTGTAAAAAATATTTTAAACAGCTAAAATTAAGACAGTAAGACATAGTACCTTAAAAAAAGTAACAGTAAGAAAGACAGTATTTGATAGGAACAATAGAAGTCAGGTGGTAATGGATTAACATCTTTAACGAGCTGAAGGAAAATACTGGCCACCCTAGAGTTCTAAATCCACCGGAAACAAACAAAAATCAAACACATTTCCAGACAAATCAAACACATTTCCAGACAAATCAAACACATTTCCAGACAAATCAACACTGAGAGAATTATTTGTCACCATCAGATGTATACTAAAATAAATATTAATGCAATTTCTTCAAGCATACTATAGAGGAATGAATACACACACTTACAACACAAATGCGCGCACACACACACACATATTTATTCCCAGATGGAAGAATGGAAATAAGAGAGAATGAATAACGAAGTGAAACGGGTACACATGGGTAAATCTAAATGAATATTAATGTTGCAAGCAATAATGATAATACCTTATTGGGTATAAAGTACATATAAAATTAAAATACTTAATAATAACCTAGCAGAGGGCAGATGGATTTCAAGCATTCTAAGTTTACTACAATATAACAGAAGTGCTAAAGGTGTTCATTTATGTTAGGCTCTAACAAATCAAAGATATAGGTTGAAATCTCTAGGATAATACTATGAGAATTAAAAATAATTCACAACTAATAAGCTGAAAAAGGGAAAATACAACAGTAGAGATAAAAATAATGATTAATCCAAAATAAGGTGAGAAAGAAGAAAAACCAAAGCAGAGAGAGTGGGACAATCTGAAAACAAATAACTAGTAACAAAATATCAGAATGAATTTTAAAAACTTTACTATGTAATGTTTATAAATGATTCATCTTAGAATAAAAGATACACATTTCTAGTTATAAAATAAATGCCATGTGCAATGAAATGTACAGCATAGAGAATATATTAAATAACAGTATGGTGACTCATGGTAACTAGATTTATCATAGTGGTCATTTTGTAAAGTATAAAAATATCAAGTCACTATGTCATATACCTGAAGGCAATGTAATATTGTAATCCAATTATACTTCAATTAAAAATTAATTAATAAATTAAGACCTCACCTCAAAACTAAAGACAAAAATATGTAGAAAGTGAAAGGATGGAACAAAGTTATACCACAAAAACATCAAACAAAATAAAACTGCTGCTGTACTAAACAAAAATAGACTAAGGCAAGAAGCATTACTTATAGATAAAAAGAGACATTTCATATTTTAAAACAGCTTATCAGGAAAAGATAAAAAATTTACATCTGTATTAGTCCATCCCAGAAATTCAAAATAAAGCAAATTTTGTGAAACTAACAAAAAACAGATAGCTTCACAACCACAATGAGAGACTTTAATATCCATCTCTCAAAAGCTGACAGGTCAAGTAACCAGGAAAATCAGCAATGACAGAAACGATCTGACCAGCAGGTTACTATGAAAGTGAAAGTGACAGCCGCTCAGCCGCGTCCGACCCTTTGCAGCCCCACGGTCTAGACAGCCCATGGAGTTCTCAGGCCAGAATACTGGAGTGGGTACCCTTCCCCTCCTGCAGGGGATCTTCCCAACCCAGGGATAGAACCCAGGTCTCCCATACTGCAGGCAGATTCTTTACCAGTTGAACTACAAGGGAAGCCCAAGAATACTAGAGTGGGTAGCCTATCCCTTCTCCAGCAGATCTTCCTGACCCAAGAATCGAACCAGGGTCTCCTGCATTGCAGGTAATTCTTTACCAACTGAGCTATGAGGGAAGCCATGGTTAATATACTCGACAGAATTGGTGTACACATAATAAGTGAACACATAAGTGTACACATAAAAAGTGAATTCACATTCATTCCAAATACAAAGGCATCAGTTATCTTGAACCCAAAAAGTGACCACATCCTAGACCATAAAGCAAGATTCAATAAATTTCAAAGAGTGGACAAGTGGATGGATGTTCTAAAAATCACTGTGAAACTAAACTAGCAATCAAAAGCAAAAAGGACTCGAATACCTTGAAATGTCTGCAAGTAATCAATTCATTTCTAAATTATCCTTGAGTTAAAAATGATATCCAAAGGGGATTATAAAATATTTTTAATAAATGACAATAAAGATTTAATATATTAAAATTTGTGATGTATGGATAAAGTAATATTTATGTTAAATGTTTAGTTGTAAAAGCATAGATTAGATTAGTTGTAAAAGCATAGATTAGAAAAGGAAAAAGTTACAAAGCAATGACCTAAGATTCCCTGTTACAAAAAAAATAGCAAATTAAACCCAAGGACGGTAGTAGCAAAGTTTTTTTTCAATTCGTTTTATGAAAACAGCCTAACTTCATTACCCAAGAATGTAATAAGAAAAGTTACAGACTAATTTTGCTCACAAACATCCATAAGAAAATTAAATACTTCGAGATCATAGTCAGCAATGATCGAAAGTGATAGTACATCATGGCCAAGTATAAGTTTATTTCAGGAAAGCAAGGTTGAAATAATACTTGAAGAAACCAGTATGCTTAATTAAAAAAAGATTCATATGGTCTCAACAGATGCTAACATTTTTAAAAAATAAAATTAGCAAACTACAAATAAAAGGGACATTATCAATCTCCTGAAGTATATGGACAAAGACGCCGACAGTTAACATCATGCTAATGAAAAAGTAGAAATATTCAAGATCAGGACTGAACCACTTATATTCTACATCATTTATAAGGTCCTTGATGTTGCAAGAGGCAAAATAATAATAAAATAATAACAATAATAATAAATTCAAAAAGATAGGGAGAAACTGTCAAAGACGATTTCATATAAAGAAGTAAAAAAAGTATAAGTAAATTTCTAAAATTGAGACGTGAAGGATTTCCAGACAAAACTCTGTAGGCAAAAATCAATTTCACTTCTACTTATCAACAGCAAAAGTTTAGAAAATGAAATAAGTGCAAATATTCCATTTTAGGCAGCATCGAAAACATCAGTCAAGAAAAATAATCTAACAACCTCTATAATGAAAATTACAAACCATTACTGAAAGAACTTAGAGTTAAACAAAGGAGATACACCATATTTATGCATTGAAAAAGAGCATTGTCAAGATTAACCTATAAACTCAACAAAATCCAAGTAAATATCCCAGTGGCATTCTAATGGGAATTGGCAAACTGATCCTAAAATGCATAGCAAGGTGTAGACAGTCCAAGCTGGTCCTGAAGGATAAAGATGTAGGACTTACATTACTATCGATAGATATCAAGACAAGTTAGGGAGCTGTGATAACTAATGAAGTGTGGTATTAGAAACAGACTTTTAAAAATAGAATAAAATAGAGAAGGAACAGAACAGCACGTACTCTGTCACATGATTCATAAGAAAGGTCCCCCTTCCACACAGTACACTTAGAAGATTCATCTTTGAAAGGAACAGCGCTTGCTGATATCTCCAACTGGGAAGAAAAGGTATCTTGTCCCACTCCCCATACCATTCACAAAAATAAACTCCAAGTAGAGTAGAGACTAAGTGTGAAGGTAAGTAAAGCTTCTAGAATTTTACATTGGAAAACATCTTGATGATCTTGGGTATAGGAAAGGGGTCTATCAAATACAGCATGCCAAAGAACGATCAATTGGGAGACATTAACATTAAGAATGTTATTTGTCAAAAGAAACCATTCATGGGATGAAAAGATGACCCAGAAAGGTGGAGGAAATACATTTATCCAAGAGATCCCATCTCCAGATAAACCAATAGAAAAATGGCAAAAAGAAAAAAACCAACCCCAATGGAGATATTTGATAAAAGGATATCTAAAGGTCTAAGGGAAATGCAAAATTGCAGTACGATATACTCCACACACTCCAGATTTGTTCAAATGAAAAAAGACAGGAAATCAAAAACAAACGCCAAGTGCTGGCAAAGATGAGGATCAAGGGGACACATATACAGCTCGCGGGAATAACGTCAATCGGTAGGCTCACTGCAAAAACGGACAGTTCCTAATGATGCTGAATTTGCACCTGCTCTATATTATGACCCAGAAATTCCATTTTTCTAGATGTCCAGCAGAAATGACTACATGTTTAAACCATAAGACCTACAAAAGAATTCTGACAGCAGCATTCCTTGTATAGCCCCAAACCAGAAACAAGCCAAATGTCCATCAACAATAAAGTGTGGCAATTAATATAATGGCATCACATATTGGAACAAAGCAAGTGAATAATTGACAGCTGTGTACAACCAGATGGATGGCAATCACAACAGACTGCTGAACAAAAGGAAGCTAGTCAACGAAGAACATTCCATGGAGTGTGTTTAAACAAGGTTCAAAATCAGGCAAAAGGAATCTTCTGTGATAGAAATCATGATAAGGATAGTGTTTGAGGAGTGAGGCAATTAGGTACAGAGGGGACAGATAAAGGCTTCAGGGGTGCTGGTGACCCTCTAAATTCCATTTATTTAATAGCTGACAGCTACATGAGTGTCCACTTTGCAAAATTTAACTAAACTACAGATTCATGATTCCTACTAATCTTTCTAATTTATGCTATTTCCCCCCACCCCTCTCTCTTTTTTTTTTTTCATAAAGCAAAAAATGGAAACATTCTCTCAAGGAGAGAAGAGGCATGCAGGATTTCAGAATCACCTTGTAAACAGAATGGCAATATTTTAGTAAAAAGCTACATGGCCTGAAGCCCTGTTGCTACTGACACAGACAACAGCAGAAAGCAGAGATAAGAACCACATTAGAGTCAAAAGGAGCATTTAACGGGGGGCTGGCTTAACTCTGCAGAGAGTAACACAAAACTGTTCACCTAAGCTGATATGACAGGATAAACAGCCCCACAGACACTCTGCCCTCAGTAGCTGACTCAACAGCCGAGGCTGACAGATTTACAATAGACCTGAATCCTCAGATCAAAAACTGTGCTCTGTTTGGGGCTTGATGACCTACAGTATACACTGAAACTCTTAAATCAACACGTTTATGGCATTTACGGCAAGGCACTCCGACGGGTCTTGCTTGGTCAAACAAGCCTCGTCTTGAATCTGAGTTCAGCTAAAAGCTGGGCTATGAAAGGCAAGCTTTTGCTAACAGGAGAAGACAAGTGCTCTATTTCTGTTCAGCTGCTTAATGGAAATCTTGCTTGCATCATGGGAGTAAAGAAAAAAAATTGGCATAAATGTACAGAGATGTACTTAATTTTTCAGACCTATCATATCAGTGCTAGAAAAGACATTTACCCAGTGACCCCATAGCTGCTGCTACTGTGGTGGTGCTCAGTCGGGTCTGACTCTCTTGGAACCCCATGGACTGTAGCCTGCCAAGTTCCTCTATTTATGGGATTTCCCAGGCAAGAATACTAGAGTGGGCTGCCATTTCCTTCTCCAGGGATCTCCCCGACCCAGGGATCGAACCGGCATCTCTTGTGTCTATAGCTTGCCAGGCAGACTTTTACCACCATGCCACCTGGGCAGCACCTCTATGAATGTTACCAGAGCACAATTCAGTGTCTGTCTGGGTTGGATCTAAGTGGCACCCACAATACTGCTTTCTTGAGGGACAATGACACACTATATCATAGCCATTAAATATGAATGTTCCGTAACAGTGTTTTTTAAACCATTTTGACTAAAAGCCATGTTTAAAAAATTAGCATACACAACCCATGCATCTTATAACCTGCCTCAGTGTATGCACACATACATATCCACACTGCAAAATTTTATGAACCATAGTTCCTAGATATCAGTAGTCTGGTATTATCTCTTTATGCTAGTTTTATGCTACTCGGTAATATTTCCTTTCTCACTAGTGTTTGTTATAATAATTAAATTGATTCATGACCCACTAATTGATCACAACTCGGAAGTCTGAAAAAGGTATTTTCTCTAGGAAACCAGAATTTTTTTTCTCAAATTGGTGAGCCAGGCAATGTTTTTCTAAACTAGCATATATAACTGACATATAACATTATGTTAGTTTCAGGTATACAACATAATGATGTGATATATGTATATATTGCAAAATGCTCAGCACAATACATCTGGTTAATGTCCATCGCCACATGCAGCTACGTTTTCTCTCTTGTGATGAGATCATTTAAGATTTACTCTGGGATTTCCCTGGTGGTCCGGTGGCTAAGACACTGCGCTCCCAATGCTTGGGGCCTGGGTTTGATCCCTGGTCAGGGAACTAGATCCCACGTACAGCAACTAAGATACATACACTGCAAGTAAAGATCCTGCAGCTGTAACCAAATGATCCTACATGCTGCAACTAAGACCTGGCACAGCCAAATAAATGATTTTTTTTTAAAAAAAGATTTACTCTGTTAGCAACATTCAAAGACATGATATATATTATTAACTACAGTCAACCATGCTGTACAATCCTATCCCAGGCTTTTTTTTTTTCCATTTCACT
>NW_011494867.1:4006351-4030524 GCF_000754665.1 Bison bison bison
GATTCTGCAAATGTGGTGAGCACGAGAATTTTGAAACTGTAGATGTCAAGGATTCCAGTCTCAGAGGTTCTAATTCAGTCGATCTAAAGTGGGGAATATGGAATTTTAGCCAACCAGTCAATAAAAAAGGAATCCTTTTGGTTTGCTCTCATTGTTAGGAAGCTTCAAGATAGGAGACGAATAGACCTGTCTTGTTCAATACAATAGCTGTTACTGGCACTTGTAAAGTAGCCGGTCTGAACTGAACATGCAGTAACTGTAAAATGCAAACTTGATTTTGAAGACTTGTGTGTAAAATAAAAATAAAGTATCTCATTAATCATTTTGGTATTGGTTATATTTTGCAATAACATTTTTGATATACTGGATTAAATAAAATAGACTACCAACACAAATCTCACCCATTTCTTTTGCTTTCTTTTTAACATGAGTACTAGAAAATTTGAAATGACACATGTTGACTTGCATTATATTCTACCAAACAGCACTGTGCCAGAGCAGAGATGGAATTCCACGCATCAAAAAAAGAAAGAAATAGAAGATTTCATGGGGGAGAAAAACCCACTTCTGCTGTCATCAACTCAAAATAAAAAATCCACTGCAGACTAAAATTAGATTCATCAAAATAAATATCTTCAAAGACACAAACGAACGGCATATGAATGTGGAACCATATAATCCATCAATAAGCAGTCCTGGTTTACAACATCGTCCCACATGTCATCGTCCCAACAAATCACTGAGAAGTGGTTTCACAGTGTGAAGTCATCCTCTAAGCCAGCTGTGGAGGCTCTGTCTCCCTCCCACTGCTCACTGACAGGCATTTAATGCGCTCACTTGTACTGGCTGCTTGAAAGCCATGTGCAGTCACGGTTGGCAGACACGGAAAGGTGTGTAGCAACAAGACAGCTGAAGATAAAGTAGTGAATCAACAAGCTAGATGATGCACCCAACACGCACTGTAAAGAACACATACTGGCAGCTCTAGAGACAATCAGACTCTGTGCATCGGGCATTGCACACAATGAACGCTGACCACGAAGGGTGTAGGGCAAGCTGCCCAGTGCCCTGGCCTGTCAGCTACTGCACGCTGAATGCCTGGTTGCCTTACACTTGTTTTCTCCGGGAGTCTGAGCTCTTCATAGAAAGTGTCCAGAATTTGTTCATCCCTATCATAGTTAAGACTTTCAGTTCAAAGTGAGAAGTTAAATTAGATTAACTGAAAAAAAGAAAAAAAAGGGGGTGGGGAGTTATGGCTCACGGAAAGGCCAAGATACTTTCATTTCAGGCATAACTGGACGTCAAGGCTGTGATGACCTTATTCTAGGTGTCAAGACGGCTGCCACTCCAGAGTTAGAGGGCATCCTCTTTGCTTTCCCCAGGTGTCCCAGAATTAATTTTATTGGCTCTGATGCTGTTAGATGCCCCTGAGCCAATCATTGCAGTCAAGGGCAGCTGATGTTCTGACTGGAAAACAAAGTCACCTCCATCCAGTTCCAAGGTGCAGGTAAGGAAGGTTCATCCCCAGGGAAAACTTCAGCGTTCTTACCAAAAGACTGGGGAAAGGGATGCTGGGCAGATAAAAAAGTACAGGTGGCCAGTGCTGTTATCTATATCTCTAATCTGATATATAAAGGATAAAAAGATATATAAGTTATGAGTGTTATCAATGAATGCACACATGCATAATATCTAATTCATGATGTATGTCAAACATGGAAATGATGGATGTATTTCTAAATCACCAGGATATTAAGTACACACATTCATGTAATGAGCGGTCATCGAGTGTCTACTATTCGCCAGAGACTATTCCAGCCACTGGAGACACAGCTGTGCAGCAGCAGAGATGAAGCTACAGGCTTATGGAACCCAGATTTAAGAGGGGAAGGCAGAAATGCACAGTAATAAACAAGTCAGTCAGGTAGTGATAAAGAGGAGGAATGAAAATAAAGCAAGGTCAGGGGATGTCGCGTGATGGAGTGTCAGGGAGGAGCTTTCTGCAATAATGGCCTCTGCACAGAGAACCGATGTGCCAGGAAGTGGTAAAAGCAACTGGGTGAGTGTCCGGGCGAAGAACATGCAAAGTGCAGGCACAGGAGAGGGGGCCTCTGGGAATGCTGAAAGGGCCTGGACATCAGAAGGGCTGGGGAACAGACGATGGGAGGAGAGACTGGGCCTCAGCCCAAGGGTGTCAGACTACACAGGGCCTTGCAGACCATGGTAAGACACTTGGATTACACCCCATGGGTCGTGGAAAGCCACTTGCTGGTGGGGAAAAGGAAGGTGAAATCACCTGGCTACTTGAGAAAAACGGCTTCTAGGAAGAGGCGTTAAAAGAGCATCAGCAGATGGAAGCTGCTGCAGGAATTCAGATGACAGTGGCCCAGGTCACAGTGGTGACAGCGAAGGTGATAAGTGGCTGGAATTGGGTACTGAATTGACCTGTGGGCAATGACACTTACATGGACATTTGTATAAGATCACTGTTGTTTACATATCCTCACAAACTAGTGTGTGTGGAAGTCTCTCAGTCGTGTCCGACTCTTTGTGACCCCATGGACTGTTAAAGAGCCTGCCCATCACACTAAAAATGAGTCTCATCCCACTCCTGCGAATACACCTGGGGAAAACCATAATTCAAAAAGACACCCCCCCCCACTTAATGTTCACTGCAGCACTATTTACAATGGCCAGAAATGGAAGCAACCTAAATGTCCATCAACAGAAGAATGGATAAAAAAGATGTGGTACATATATACAATGAAATATTACCCAGCCATACAACAGAACAAAATTTGGTAGACAAGAATGGACCTAGGGACTGTCATACAGAATGAAGTAAGTCAGGAAGAGAAAAATATGGTCTATTAGCACATATATGTGGAATCTAGAAAAATGGTATAGATTATCTTGTTTGGGAAAGACCCTGATGCTGGGAAAGACTGAGGGCAGGAGGAGAAGGGGAAGACAGAGGATGACATGGCTGGATGGCATCAGGGACTTGATGGATATGAGTATGAGTAAGCTCTAGGAGTTGGTGATGGACGGGGAAGCCTGGTGTGCTGCAGTCCGTGGGGTCGCAAAGAGTCAGACGCACCTGAGTGACTGAACTTAACTGATCTTATTTAGTGGAAACAGAGATACAGACATAAAAAACAAATGTATGGTTACCAATGGGGAGAGGGAAAGGGGTGAGATGAATTGGGAGATTGGCACTGACATATATACACTACCATCAGTTCTGTTCAGTTCAGTTGCTCAGTCACACCTGACTCTTTGTGACCCCATGGACTGCAGCACACCAGGCCTCCCTGCCCATCACCAACTCCTGGACTTTACTCCAACTCATGTCCATTGAGTCGGTGATGCCATCCAACCATCTCATCCTCTGTCATCCCCTCCAATCTTTCCCAGCATCAGGGTCTTTTCAAATGAGTCAGTTCTTCACATCAGGTGGCCAAACTATTGGAATTTCAGCTTCAACATCAGTCCTTCCAATGAATATATCAGGACTGATTTCCTTGGGGATGGACTGGTTGGATCTCCTTGCAGTCCAAGGGACTCTCAAGAGTCTTCTCCAACACCACAGTTCAAAAGCATCAATTCTTTGGCACTTAGCCACAGGGCTTCCCTTGTGGCTCAGACGGTAAAGCGTCTGCCTACAACATGGGAGACTGGGGTTCGATCCCTGGGTCGGGAAGATCCTCTGGAGAAGGAAATGGCAACCCACTCCAGTACTCTTGCCTGGAAAATCCCATGGACTGAGGAGCCTGGTAGGCTATAGTCCAAGGGGTCGCAAAGGGTCGGACATGACTGAGCGGCTTCACTTCATTCCTTTATATTCCAACTCTCACATCCCTAACATGACTACTGGAAAAATAGCTTTGACTAGACAGACTTTGTTGGCAAAGTCATGTCTCTGCTTTTTAATATGCTGTCTAGGTTGGTCATAACTTTTTTTCCAAGGAGCAAGTGTCTTTTAATTTCATGGCTGCAATCACCATCTGCAGTGATTTTGGAGCCCAGAAAAATAAAGTCAACCACTGTTTCCCCATGTATTTGCCATGAAGTGATGGGACCGGATGCCATGATCTTAGTTTTCTGAATGTTGAGTTTTAAGCCAACTTTTTCACTCTCCTCTCTAACTTTCATCAAGAGGCTCTTTACATTTTCTTTGCTTTCTGCCATAAGGGTGGTGTCATCTGCATATCCAAAGTTATTGATATTTCTCCCGGCAATCTTGATTCCAGCTTGTGCTTCATCCAATACAGTGTTTCTCATGATGTACTCTGCATAGAAGTTAAATAAGCAGGGTGACAATATACAGCCTTGATGTACTCCTTTCCCAATTTGGAACCAGTCTGTTGTTCCATGTCCAGTTCTAACTGTTGCTTCTTGACCTGCATACAGATTTCTCAGGAGGCAGGTCAGGTGGTCTGGTATTCCCATCTCTTTCAGAATTTTCCACAGTTTGTAGTGATCCACACAGGCAAAGGCTTTGGTGTAGTCAAGAAAGCAGATGTTTTTCTGGAACTCTCTTGCTTTTTCAAAGATCCAGTGGATGTGGCAATTTCATCTCTGGTTCCTCTGCCTTTTCTAAATTTAGTTTGAACGTCTGGAAATTTATGGTTCACATACTGTTGAAGCCTGGCTTGGAGAATTTTGAGCATTACTTTGCTAGCGTGTGAGATGAGGGCAATTGTGGAGTAGTTTGAGCATTCTTTGGCGTTGCTTTTCTTTGGGATTGGAATAAAAATGGACTTTTTCCAGTCCTGTGGCCACTGCTGAGTTTTCCAAATTTGCTGGCATACTGAGTGCAGTATTTTCACAGCATCATCTTTCAGGATTTGAAATAGCTCAACTGGAATTCCATCACGTCCACTAGCTTTGTTCGTAGTGATGCTTCCTAAGGCCCACTTTGCATTCTGGGATGTCTGGCTCTACGTGAGTGATCACATCATGTGGTTATCTGGGTCATGAAGATCTTTTTTGTACAGTTCTGGGTATTCTTGCCACCTCTTCTTAATATCTTCTGCTTCTATTAGGTCCATACCACTTCTGTCCTTTATTGTGCCCATCTTTGCATGAACTCTTCCCTTGGTATCTCTAATTTTCTTGAAGAGATCTCTAGTCTTTCCCATTCTATTGTTTTCCTCTGTTTCTTTGCACTGATCACTGAGGAAGGTTTCTTATCTCTCCTTGCTATTCTTTGGAACTCTGCATTCAAATGGGTATATCTTTCCTTTTCTCCTTTGCTTTTCACTTCTCTTCTTTTCTCAGCTATTTGTAAGGCCTCCTCAGACAACCATTTTGCCTTTTTTCATTTCTTTTTCTTGGGGATAGTCTTGATCCCTGCTCCTGTACAATGTCAGGAACCTCCATCCATAGTTCATCAGGTATTCTGTCTATCAGATCTAATCCCTTGAATCTATTTCTCACTTCCACTGTACAATCATAAGGGATTTGATTTAGGTCATACCTGAATGGTCTAGTGGTTTTCCCTACTTTCTTCAATTTCAGTCTGAATTTGGCAATAAGAAGTTCATGATCTGAGCCACAGTCAGCTCCCTGTCTTGTTTTTGCTGACTCTATAGAGCTTCTCCATCTTTGGCTGCAAAGAATATAATCAATCTGATTTTGGTGTTGACCATCTGGTGATGTCCATGTGTGGAGTTTTCTCTTGTGTTGTTGGAAGAGGGTGTTTGCTATGGCCAGCACTTTCTCTTGGCAAAACTCTGTTAGAATTTGCCCTGCTTCATTTTGTACTCCAAAGCCAAATTTGCCTGTTACTCTGGGTATTTCTTGACTTCCTAAGAAGACCTACAAGACCTTCTAGAGCAAACATCCAAAAAAGATGTCCTTTTCATTATAGCAATGAAATTCTGGAATGCAAAAGGAGGAAGTCAAGAGATACACTATGCTACTGTGTGTAAAACAGATAACCAATGAGAACCTAGTGTATGGCACAGGGAACTCTACTCAGTGTTCTGTGCTGGTCTAAATGGGAAGGAAATCCAAGGAAGAGGAAATATATGCATATGTGTGGCTCATTCACTTTGCTGTACAGCTGAAACACAGCATTGTAAAGCAACTATACTCAAATTTTAAAGAAAAATGTCTTACCTTATTTGCACTCTCATGGTTCTTTAAACACACCTTAGCAATTACATTAACTTTGTTACCCTGTCCTTATATGTCTATATATCCCTGCCACCAAACCTCCCCACAAGGACAACAGAATATCCTAGGATTAAAGATCCACATTATCATTTTTGTATTTCTAAAATCTAGGATAGGACTTAGGCACACAAAACATTTATTTGGAATAAATGTTTTGGGTCAGAAGGATGGGTTGATGGGTGGAAAAGAGGAAGGAAGAGAGAGAGAGAAGAAATACTAGCAATTCATTATTGAGAGCTAAGAATATAGGCCCTGAAGTGACCTTGGCTTTGCTTACCTGGTATATTTATAAAGAGACTGAGTAATTTAAAGAATGTTGCAAATTATATAAGACCATTGTACTATTCACTCTTGGATGAAGGGTCTATTCAAAGAAGGGATGACAGAAATAGATTCAACGATCAGGTAAGCCGGTAAATCTACGCGTATGAGAAACTTAGGGTCCTCACCTAGCATTCCAATTAAAACAGAGTTCCAGAGCACTGGCTTTGCCTGCCCTGCTTCATGCATCAAACTTGCACTGGCCACCTATTTTACATATGGTGATATAGACATTTCAGTGCTATTCTCTCAAATCATCCCACCCTCACCTTCTCCCACATAGTCTAGAAGTCTGTTCTTTACGTGTGTGTCTCTTTCAATATACGGCAATATGGCAAAAATCACCACAACATTGTAAAGCTATTATCCCCCAATTAAAATAAATTAATTAAAAACAAACAAACAGAGCTCCAAAATTCCCTGAGTACCTTGCCTCTCCAAGTACTAAGAAATTAATGCATAATAAATCACCCAATTTCATGCAGGTGATAGAGAGATCTAATATATCTTTACAAGGTTCCTAGGTTGAATGTTATTGCTCAGTCACAAACTTACGTCTGGCTCTTTGAACTGCAGCATGCCAGGCTTCCCTGTCCTTCACTATCTCCTGGAGCTTGCTCAAACTCCGGTCCACTGAGTCAGTAATGCCATCCAACCGTCTCATCCTCTGTCACCCCCTTCTTGTGCCCTCAATCTTTCTCAGCATACGGGTTGAACACACAATCACAAAACACAGAGAATATTCCCACTTCATCCCCAGAATTGCCCACTGCCCCCAACCTTATAGATGAAGAGAATACGCACGATATTTAACTTCTGTCTAAGCTCAGATGCAAATTCAGAAACAGAATCCACATTTCTAAACTACATCCTCCATGGTTAGGTTCCCTCCTGCATAAGAATGCAAGAGTCAATCTTCTTACAAAGATATCTTTGTGCCAACAGAGATCCAGCTATTTTCAGCAGGGTAGGCTGGCATTCTGTGAAATTCAAAACAAATACATATTTTTAAATGTATTTCCAGACAGTTTTTCTGCTTCCAGTCAATTCACTCTCCAGCCCCCATATATCACTCATCTTGGTCTCCCTAGCTAAATTCCTCCAAAGTAGGTGAAGTACCTAACATCGTTATTCTTTATGGCATTGAGATCAACAAGTATACCCTGAAAAAAATTAGGCTTACACAAATGCATTCTGTTAAAGAGGCTAGTTTGTGATAGTTTTGTATCACTGGTTCTTCCTGGTTGTCCCCAGGGAATACCTGGCCATGTCTGGAAACAGTTTTGGACACAGCCAGGGGGGTACTACCGACGTCTCATGGGTAGAGGCCTGGGATGCTTCTGAGAACCCTACAATGCCCCGGACTGCCCCCTCCCCACCCCTGCAGTGAGCCCCAGAAGTCCATCCACACCCTCAATGGTGTGCCGAGAAGCCTTGGGCTAAATATCACAATTACTGCACAACTGTGAACAGTGAATATCGAAGGACGCTTGCTTCTTCTCCTCAACCCCACTATCCCACCTGCTCCATGAGAAGCTGATGGATAATCTCAGACATCCAGATTCTGCAATGCGAAGGGACTCATCACGTGTTCACACCAGCTGCAGAGGAAGCCCTCTAGACATTTTCTGCCTTTGTTTTTCTTTCTTTCTTTCTTTTTTTACTGCTCTAGAAGAAATTACCACATATTTAGCAGGTTAAAAATAATCCCAATTTATTAGCTCACAGTTCTGCAAGTCAGAAGTCTGGGCACAGTGTGACTGGGTTCTAGGCTAGGGCTCCTGCCTGAGCCAGGCTGTGTCCTTTCTCTGAGAAAAGTTCACTTTCAAGTTCATTCAGGTGGTTGGCAGCATTCAGTCCCTTCTATTTGTACAACTGAGGTCTCATTTCCTGGCTGGTCATCAGCTAGACGCCACATGGTCCCCTCCGCCTCCAAAACCAGCCATGGAGAATTTTTCACATGTCAAATCCCTCTAGTTATGATGCTCTCTGACTTTCCTGACTCTGTGTGATCATAGGATAGCTCACACGTACCTGGACAATATCCCCATTGTAAGGTCAAGTGATTTGATGCCTTCATTACATCTGCAAAATCCCTTTCCAGCAGCACCTAAATTAGCACCAGTGAGCAAATCACTGGAGGGTGTGCACACAGCAGGGGCTGGGAAGCTCGGGAGCTCACTTAGAACTCTATCTCCCACAGGTTTTACACTTTATCATTATCTCATTTAATTCTTACAGTAACCCTTTTCAAACGGGAGTAAAGGGGGCAGGGAACAATCTCTACAAGAATGACACAGCCCTTGAGGATACAATGTAACCCAATTAGAACCAGCGAGGGCCAAGATGGCGGAAGACTGGACTTCCAGTGGAGCCTGAGCCTCATCATGGGCTCATTGTAATATACTAGCACGAGCTAAACAACACACCCACCGGCGCCATGACGGCTCACAGGCCACCATAAAAGACCAAAAAATGGGCACTGGTCCAACTGCTTAAGGGAAATCTCTGTCCCTTTCTCCAGACAGTTGGAACAATCCTCCCACTATTAGCCTATGAACTTACCCAACTCATAAATACTAACCGCTCTGTATCTTGGGGCCTCTCGCCTTCTGCGATGGCCCACACGCTGTCTGTGCCGTGTGTGTCCCCAGGGTCGCTCACGCCTTTTGAGATGGTCTACATTTTGTCTATGAGGTATCTCTCTAAATCAATCCACTTCTTACCTATCACTTTGTCTCTCACTGAATTCCTTCTGCGATGAGAGAAAAAACTCAAGCTTCATCAAGTCCTAAGGCCAGGTGTGTGACCTCAATGAAAAGACAGTGGGTTCAAGTCCCAACCCCTGGGTTCCAGTCTGAACCTGAGGTGTACAGTTTCACTTTGAAGCTGTTGTTTTTTTCATCTCTGCTTTACAGACAAAGAAACTAGATTCTCCGATAATTTGATGATGTCCCAAAGCTGGGGGAAGGATACATGGGAACTCTCTATTATCTCTGCAACTGCTTGTGAATCTGAAACTATTTCAAAATAAAGTGTATTCACAAAGGATAATTTCACCAAGATCACGTTAACTCTTAAGTGAAAGAGAGAAACTTCTCAAATCCCATGCATTTTAACATACCATCCTGCCTTCTTAAACTACTGCACAAAGCATTTCTAAGGTGATAGCATCTCTAAAGCCTCTGGGGACATTTATCTAGAGCAGGGGTCCTCAAACTTGACTGCACATTAGAATCAACTGGGGAGTCTCTGAAAAACTGGGGAGTATTTTAAAAACATAGGTATCTGGCCCCCATTCGCAGCCATTCTGCTTTCCCTTGGATCTAGGCATTTGTATTTTTTAAAGCTCTATATGCTGAGACTCATTGATCTTGATATTATTTTAACACAAAAGACAGTGTTAAATATATACCATTAAACAGAAATTAGCATTTGCTTCACACAGGAGTAAAGGATCTTTTAAAGGGATTGGCATTCATCTTACTTCAATGCCTTTTACTGGAAAACAATGACTGTAAAACCCCGAGATAAGACTAAGCCTTAGGGAAATACATTAGCGTATTTAAAGAGTGAGAATGCATTTCAGCAATATTTTCTTTTGGCCGCATCTCTGTGCTGCCTAAAATAGACCTAAACTCGACAATCGAGGGGGAAATAAAAACTGTGCCTTATTCATCCACGGAGAAATTCATCTGGGGTAACTCTTCATTCGCCTCCTGCAAGTGACAGAGTAAAATACGAAAGGGGGTTGAACTGTGAAGTCGCAGAAGGAACCCACAGACACTGCAACAGCAGGGCACTGTGGGAGAACTCGGTAAATCATCAGAGATAATCTCCTTTGACGAGCTTATCTCAATCCCTTTCAAGTGCTGGTTCTAAAGAAGGGTGTGCGCATAGCTGACTTCCAGTAAATTAGTGATGTGCACTTTATAATTTATACTGGAAAGCATGCCCCCTTGACTTGCGGTGGTAATAAGGGCAGATAAGATATTCCAAAGCTCAGTGGTATGAATAAGCAATCAAAAGAATTCAGCTGAACTTGAAATCCTCCCATACATCAAAGGCATCCCTTCAGGAGAGGTGAGCATGTAGTCCAGACAGAACACGCTCTCCAGACTTGCATTATGGTATTTGAATGAACGCGGCCCTATAATTGGATAGGAAAACCGTGGGAACCGACTTCCACGGGAATGACTTGATCTAATCGAGGAGGAGCTCCCGGGTTTGTGGACAGAGATGTGTAGGAAGTCCAGGCAAATATTTTGGGTCCTGAGAGCCTTCATGTGCACTGTTAACATTAGTCCTGTTTATACTTGGACTTCAGGAATTAATCAGTACCATTTTCTCTTAAATTGTTTACTGTTGACGGTGGGAAACCATGCAGTTTTACCAGCACGCATGCTCTGCTGGAGAGAACTGGTTTACTAAGTGACTGTCTTAGGCTCACGGAAGACAAAATGAAATGAGTTCTCAGTAACCCTGCATGTTATACAACCAAGGTGAGCGTGGTACTGGGTGGATAATGTCAATATCAGTAAGTCCATCTCTGGCCATAGCTAATATCCCGCCTGTGTTTGGCATCCCAGCTTCTCACAAGGTGGGTCTTTCTGTCTCTCTCATAAAATATAGAATTGGATACAGCTAAGAAGACCCATACACATGCATACTTTTTCAGCAACAGCAAACAAACTAGAAACAAACATATTAATTATGAGGGTGTGATTAAATATACAGGAATTAAAAGAATAACAAGGAACTTCAAGACACACATTATTTTTAGGTACTCCTTCATCAAAAAAAACAAAAACAAAAAAACAAGTTCAGAAGAAGTATGGACTAACACAATGTGTGTGTATTTTAAGGCCACACACAACAGAAAGAATCAACTCCGGTTTCAAAAAGAGCTTCAAACTGACAGGTAACTGTGAAGCCCTTGGCTTGCTGTGCATCCCAGACTGCCTTCTATCCACTAATTCACATGCCAATATACAATCCAAAAGCTGATTTAGTCTTGGACACAGAGGGTTTGAGTGGGGCCCTCTGAGGCTTACAGACAGGTGAGAGAGCAAATAAAGCCCAGAGCTCCACGTGCTTGTTCCCACATATGATGTCAGTTCAACCGCGGAGTCACTGCAAGTCACGTGTGACACCAGACACCCAGGGCAGCATCTGAATCATGTCTGGAATTTGAGGGTCCTGCACGTGGAGGTGCAACAAGCAGGAGGAGAAAGAGCCGAAAGGCTGACAGAAAGAGGACAGTGATGATGTGATTTGGTAGCTTGGGTCCAGCCTTGGTGGAAGTACAGGTGGGGAGGGGAAGAGGCGGGCGGAGGAAGCGGGTCGGCGGTGGGCAGAAGGGGTGAGCGGGGAGAAACAGGGAGGCAGAGAAACAGAGAGACAGACAGGAGGAGGAATGAGAAAGACTGCTCCAGAGCCAAAAATACACATTTTCTTATGCCTAACTGAGTTCAAGATGGAGTTTTTGTACTTGCCACTGAAGAGTTTTATGATACAGAAACAAGAACCCTCTGTACATCCGGATTCACCCCAGCGACCCGCGCCTACCCCCTCGAGAGCACACACACAGGCTCACGCTAGACAGAGCCCCGATGACCACACTTCGAAGGTGTGACACGTTCCAAGAGCAAAAACAATTCCCAGAGGATGTCCCACTAGTCTTCCATTTCCTGCAGGCAAGCTTCTTTGCAGACTCCTTTAGGATAAGGATTCACAGTCTCCGGTGCCCCCGGAACAATCTGTGAAGTTTTCTTGCCTTTATTTAAGTGGACACCCAGGCTCCACTCAGGACCTACTGAATTTTCAGAGGTGGAGCATAAACATATATAGGGCTTTTTTTTTTTTTTTCTCCTGAAGTGCCCAGGTCTTTCTGAAGTACATGAAGTAAACTGCTACTTCAGACTTTGAATAGCAATATGCCAACTGATAGTTAAATATCATAAAGGTCTCGGTCTGTGTCTTAGCTGAATCTTCTACTCCACGACTCCAGTTTTTAAAAATTCGATATGTGCTCAATCGATATAAACTTTTTATTACCTAGGCTAAAACTTCCTTACCTGTGGGTGGTCAGGAGGACTGGCACTAGCCAATTCTGCTGCTAATAATACCAATTACTGCTTGATATGTTATCGCCACTACCCACGTTATTACTATGTGCCTGCCACTGTTTCTAGCATTGTACACAGAGCATTTTTTTCTTTTGATTAAGCATCCATAACCCCCCGAGGAAGGAACTACCATTATCCTCATTTCGCCAGTGAAAAATCAAGCCCAGAGAGGGTAAATAGTTTGACCTGGGTCACATAGAAAAGGCCAGCACTGGGATTTCAAGGTCTGAGCTCAAAGCCATTCCCCACTGCCCTGATTTATCATATGTGCCTTGATCCCAATCTTTATTGATTTCTTAGCTCCTTCCTCTTTGATTCTTTATCTCCCTCTCATTTTCTGATTTTATGTCTTCATCACTGATCAAGTGGTGGCTACCTTCCCCCATAACATCCCCAGGATTCTCACCGGTATGACTGCCAACATCCAAGGGCTCATTTCCTGTTCTCAGGAGCCTGAAAAGGCCTCGGGCCAGGAGTTTCAATGACCTTTTCCTTCCTAGATCCTCTCCTAGACCAAAGTCAAGAGTCTTCAAGGAACTACCATGTGACCCAGCAATTCTACTCCTGGGTCTATATCCGAGAGAAACAAGCACACTAGTGCAAAAAGATACATGCAGCCCAGTGTTTACAGCAGCAGTATTTACAAAGACGTGGAAGCAACCTAAGTGTCCGTCAGCAGATGACTGGATAAAGAAGATGTGTGTGTATGTACGTGTGTGTATATACATACATATAAACACACAACGGAATGCTTTCCAAAAAGAACAGAAGTCTGCTCCTTGTAGCAACATGGATGAACTTAGAGGGTTTTATGCTTAGTGAAGTAAGACAAAGACAGACAAATACTATATGATATCACACAGGGAATCTGAAAAATACAAGAAACTAGTGAATATCAAAAAAGCAGCAGGCTCCCAGACATAGGGAACAAGCTAGTGGTTATCAGTGGTGGGGGGTAATAATGCGGAAGGGGTGTGAGAGGTAAAAGCGTTTATGTTTAAAGTAGCTGCAAGGACATATTGCACGACATAGGGGATGGCGCCTAGAGCCTTTTAAAATTGTGAGTCACTGTCTTATACACCTGTAACTTCATAATACTGTTCACCAGTGTGTGTCAGTCGCTCCGTTACGTCTGACTCTTCACGATCCCATGGACTGTAGCCTGCCAGGCTCCCATGAAGACAAAGGGAGAAGACAGTCATCAACAAGCCAAGGACAGAGGCCTCAAGAAAAATCAACCTGTTGACACCTTGATCTCAGATTTCCGCCGTCCACACTTTATTAAGCCCCTCAGTCCTGTGGTTGTTTGTTATGATAGCCTGTGTTGTTTAGTCTCTAAGTCGTGTCTGACTCTCTTGCAGCCCCATGGACTGTATGTAGCCCACCAGGCTCCTCTGTCCATAGGATTCTCAAGCCCAGAATACTGGAGTGGGTTGCCTCTCCCTTCTCTAGGGGATCTTCCCGATCCAGGGATTGAACCCAGATTTCTCACATTGCAGGCATATTCTTCACCATCTGAGCCACAGGGAAGCCCCGCTGTATACCACCTACAATTCAATTAAAAAAGCAAGCTACAACTAACAGAAGAGTAACTGAGGAAGGAATTCATCATAGATCACCACAATCCTGAGAGAGAGAGAGAGAGAGAGAGAGACAGTCACCACTGCCCACTTCACAGATGAGAAAACTGAGGTGCAGCACCCAAGATTCACAATTCTGGTGCTTGGGAGACTGATCTCAGCAGCCATGCTTTAACAGGCTGAGAACACAGGGAGGAAGGATCAGCATTTTGCCTTCCCATGAGAGCACCCTTCAGATCAGCCTGGGGATCCTGCTCTCCGGCAAGAAGCTTAGCAGTTAAAAAAAAGGAGACTGGCTGGCATTTTGCAAAATGTGTTGTTCTGAGCAAATTACCATCTTCACAAACCATGTCTGAAGAGGGCCTATAGAAAAGAGGCACAAAAAAAAAAAAAAAAATCTTTTCGCCATTGATGAAACAAGTCAAAATCTAAGAAAACATCTCTGACTTGGGTCAGCCTATGTTCAAAAACTTGTAAATAGAATCCAGTCTAATCCTTAAATTCACGTGATGCTCTCAAGTGACTGAAAAGTTGCAAGGGGGTGTGTGTCAGGCAGCAAACCTCTGCTGGTTAACGAGGCCTCCCAAAGCAGAAGAGCCTCTGCTTTCTTTCTGCCTGTCTGGACTAAGGTCATTTAACTTCAGCCCTTTGATGAATGGAAATCAGCTTTCTAAAGACTACCGGGCAGCCAGCAACAGCAACTCAATGGCGGAACTTTCTGAGTCATAAAACACTTCTGAAAAAGAGCGAGATCAAAGCGTCCCTACTAAAATCCAACTGCTTCCAAAGCTCCTTGCAGGGACCCAGGCTCTCCAAAGAATGGTCCCTTCAGTCATAGTCCAAAAAGACCACCACCAGGAAGGAGACAATGGGGACAAGAGGGCAGCCAGCCATGGAGGAGAAACACCACTTATGGTTTAATGGCTGGGGACAAAGCAACAAGAAACGAAAACCAAGTGACGAAATCGCAACAAAGGCTGGAGGGACCTTGTGGTACCCACTCCACTCCGAGCCCCTGATGTGATGCTGAGGCTAGAGCCTAATCCAAGACTGGATAGAAGATGCCAGAGGAACAGCACAACTCTCTACCATTCTTGCCAGCGAGATCCGCTGCGGAGGTGACTAATCAGAGGTAAAGAATAGATCTGGTGGAAACGCAACACAGGGAGCATCTTTGTATGTCTCTTCCCTGGATCTTCATGTTGTGAATGGAGCTGAGTTTCCAGACTCCTCAATCAAGAGGTACATTTTCCCAACTGGTGGGCATAGTAACTGGATTCATCAGGTACTATTAAAGTGAAAATCATCTTGCTGCTGCTAAGTCGCTTCAGCCATGTCCGACTCTGTGCGACCCCAGAGACAGCAGCCCACCAGGCTCCCCCGTCCCTGGGATTCTCCAGGCAAGAACACTGGAGTGGGTTGCCATTTCCTTCTCCAATGCATGAAATTGAAAAGTGAAAGTCAAGTCACTCAGTCGTGTCCGACTCTTAGCAACCCCATTGACTGCAGCCTACCAGGCTCCTCCATCCATGGGATTTTCCAGGCAAGAGTACTGGAGTGAGGTGCCATTGCCTTCTCCGGAAAATCATCTTAGACCTAATAATTACTCTTCCATGGTGAAGCCTGGAACCCTGGCAAGTTGTTGATGGAAGTGTGGCTTAAAAGGGAGGTGGGCAGGGAAGTCATCAAGTTCGTCAAAATTCAACCTCTTGGAGCTGCACCATGCATGTGAGCATTAAAAGGTGAGAAATGTATGAGAGCAAGGACATTTGCTTAAAGTTTCCCAAACCTTATGGGAATATATGACCATGAAACCACCCTTTGATGCCTCAACACCTCTTAAGAGTCAGACATCAATACATAATATTACAGTATCTCTTTTGGGAATCATTGCTTTGGTGATTTTCTTGCCTCTGAGTGTTAGTTGTTTAGTCCTGCCCGACTTTTTGTGACCCCATGGACTGTAACCAGCCAGGCTCCTCCATCCATGGACTTCTCCAGGCAAGAATACTGGAGTGGGTTGCCATTCCCTTCTCCAGGGGATCTACCTGACCCAGTGTCTCCTGCATTACGGGCACATTCTTTACCATCTGTTACCAGAGAGGTCTACTAGACTATGAAGAGAGGTTCCCTGAAAAACAGGTTCCATGATCAAATTAGTTAGGGAAACTTTTAAACAGAGTTAGGCAAAACCTATAACATAGGACGTTTCTGACTTGTTAACATGCTAATCTAAAACCATCCTCCATGAACCATTTGTTCCAGGGCTCTGTTGAATAATAGCTTAATTCAAAATCAAATAGTAATTTCTGGGTCTCACATCTCCACTCCATTTCTCCCTTGGAAAGAAATGCTATGAAGCAGAATACAGCATCCACCTTTTCTCCCCCCATGGCATGCAGGATCTTAGTTCCCTGACCAGGGATCAAACCCATGACCCCTGCAGGGGAAGTATGGAGTCTTAACCACTGGACCATCAGGGAAGTTCCTACAGCATTCCCTTTGCTTGCAGCTTTCTCCACCCTGTGCTCCAAACAGTGCCTGACATAACAGAACTTCATCAATATTGAATGACATAATCTTTCCAGTCAGTTCTCCAAATATGACATTTCTACTAAGTTTCAGAAACAGGCTCACTCTGTAAGACCAACAGCAAATGTAAAAAAAAAAAAAAAAAATTTGCCTACATGTTCAATGTCCTAATCCAATGGTTCTCTCATGTTAGTATGTACTAGAATCATTTGGAAAATTAAAAAACACATATTCCTGGGCCCAGTCTCATTGACCTTCTGTTGTACATAAAGACATTGAAAATTTCAATACTTGAAGTGAAGCTGGGGCTTCCCTGATGGCTTAATGGTAAAGAATCTGCCTGCAGTGCAAGAGAGGCAGAAGACATGGGTTTGAGTCCTGGGTCGGGAAAATCCCCTGGAGGAGGAAATGGCAACTCACTCTAGTATTCTTGCCTGGGAAATTCCATGGACAGAAGAACCTGGTGGGCTACAGTCCACAGGGTTGCAAAGAGTCAGACACGACTGAGCACACACACATGCAAGTGAAGCCAATGTGGCTGATCACACTCTGAAAATTATTGTCTTCCTGAGAAAAGAGCATGAAAGTTCCACTCTTGGGGGCAGATGCATATCTTAGATCTCTTCATATGCAGGAAGAAAGACACAGGTTTCTCCTACCATCCCAGAAAACAAAACTGAGAAATACAGATGAAAGGCATAAGAGGATAGGTTGTATGTAGTTCAACATTAAGATGAAGGGTCTCCTGACAACGCATGGGCTTCCTGGATGTGATAAGCATTTCATCTAAGTGGTACTCAGGGGAAGCTGGGTATAGTGTAAAGTATGCGCATGGCAGAGAGTGATGAGATCCAGTTCATCTGCAACCCTGAGATTCTGGGACACAGTTTTGCAAACTCAGATAATGTTCACAGGCTGTAGGGCCACCAGGTGTAGGGGGTGGTGCTGGGCTGGACAGAGTTAGATCCTGCTGAAATTCAACATTTAAAAAACCACCACCTCCAGAAATAATGGTAGGCAGGATTCACAAATAAAAGTTTGCAACTCCTGTTTGATGGGTTATTCCAAGTAAATAAGAATTGATACTTTCGAATTGTGGTGCTGGAAAAGACTCTTGAGAGTCCCTTGGACCGCAAGGAGATTAAATCAGTCAATCCTAAAGGAAATCAACCCTGAATATTCATTGGAAGGACTGATGCTGAAGCTCCAATACTTTGGCCACTTGATGCGAAGAGCCAACTCATTGGAAAAGACCCTGATGCTGGGAAAGATTGACGGTGGGAGGGGAAGGGGTCAACAGAGGATGAGATGTTTATATGGCATCATGGACTCAATGGACATGAGTTTGAGCAAACTCTGGGAGATAGTGAATGACAGGGAGATCTGGTGTGCTGCAGTTCATGAGGTCACAAAGAGTTGGACATGACAGCAACTGAGCAACAACAACAAACCACCTATTTAACTTATGAATAAAATGAGATCTATCATGGGGGGAAATGGCAACCCATTCCAGTAGCCTTGCCTGGAAAATTCCATGGATGGAGGAACCTCGTAGGCTACAGCCCATGGGGTCTCAAAGAGTCTGACACGACTGAGCGACTTCACTCACTATCATGGGGGGTAGGTACATTTTAAGAGAATATTTTGAACAGAACTTAATTGTAAATTATTAAATTCCCTGCTTGAGAAATCATAACTGGAATAGGTGTACATGCATATATATTCATACATATTTCAGTGTTAAAACCCTTGGGCTTCCCTGGTGGCTCAGTAGTAAAGAATCCGCCTGCCAATGCAGGCTCAATCCTTGGGTTGGGAAGACCCCCTGAAGGAGGAAATTGCAATCCACTCCAATATTCTTGCCGGGAAAATTCCATGGACAGAGGAGCCTGGTGGGCTACAGTCCATGGGGTTGCAAAGATTCAGACACGACTGAGCGGCTAACATACACACACACACACACTTTAACCCTTCCACCCTTTCTAAGCCTCTCCCGGGATTCCCTAGCCATCAAGAGAATGGCTAGCTTTCCTGTCGGTATTCTGTTCTCTAAAGGTGACTTCTTACTTTTTAACACACACTGATGCAGACTAGGAAGTTGCCAGCACCTTGGAAGTCATTCTGTTGCCAGTTGTCCAGCCCCACTCTCGGTGAAACTCTGATGTAGACTTTTCAGGGGGAAGAAGAGTCATCTCTCTGTCCCCTTAGTGAAGTGATTCCTCAGTTGGAGCCTCAAGTCTTCTCCCAGTGCTATTGCCCCTCAACAGTGTTTCATATGCAGATCAGCACTGTGTGAGGTGTATAGCCATGCTATCCAAGATAAGTTGGCAAAGGTGTTTTTGCTCAGAATTCTTGCTTCTATTCACAAAGGGAAAAGCGCCACCATTACACCACTTTGCTTTTACAAAAGACGTTAACAAACAAAAACCCCAAAGCAAAAATGGCAATGAGTGTTCATCTGTTGGTTTTCCAGTAAGCCCTTACAGAGGCAGCACTCACCCCCCAGCAGGGAAGGGGCACCACCAAGCCCCCTCCAGGAACCGCACTCAGCACCTGTGCATCAAGCTACTGCAGCTCTGAACTGCGTCTGTGAGCCGCTGTGCTCCAGGACAGTTTATTCTGTGCACTCACTGCCAAGACGTGTCCTGAGGGAACTGCTTCTTTGCTTTTGTCATTTTGGCTCACAGAAGGCTTCATAGAAGACTCTACTTTCCGATAACAGAGAAAACTTATATACTATTGCTTGTCCATATATGATCTATTAATAGAGCATAAAAGAGGGTATAGAAGTGGCCAGTAGGCATAAGAAAGGATTTGACTTCATTAACCACCAGAACAATTCAAACGAAACCCATAATGTGGTACTGCTTCACATCCATCAATGGGAGTGTCTAAAATGGAAAAGAGAGATCATAGCAAGTGTTGATAAGGATCTGAAGCAACTGGAACTCTCACACACTGCTGATGGCAGCGTCAGCTGGTTCAACCACTCTGAAAAGCTGTTTGGCAGACTCTAGCAAAGGAGAACATATATATTTTACCCTATGACCCGGAAACTTCAGTCTTCGGTATGTTTCCAACAGAACGTGTAAGTTTACCAAAAGGCAGAGACAAGAGTGTTTGGTAGTACTTCTCACAACAGCACCAAACTGGAAACAATTTCAACAGCCATTAACAGTGAGAAACAACATAGATCATTCATACAGAGGAATATTGTATGACCCTCCCTCAAGTAAAATTGTTTTAAGTGGATGAAATCAAGCTATGTTATAAATTAGGTTAGTGGTTACTTCTGGCGGGCAGTGACTGGAAGGGGATGAGGGATGGGGAGTGGTCTTTCCAGGCACTGGTAATGTCCTATTTGATCTGGCTGTTGGTTACAGGGATGTGAACTTTGTGAAAATTCATTAGGTTGTACACCATGATTTTTGTATATATATATGCAAATATATATCTCTATATATATCTTTCTGTATATACACTATACTTCAATAGAAGTTACAAAAATTAATACAGAGCAGTGTCTCAGCTTTTTCATTTGGGGTTTAATCCTCTTCCCTGTTTTATTTTTCTTTTTGTTTGATTAAGGATGGCTGTATGGGTTTATATTTTGCAGTTCTTGGCAGGACATGGGGAGGTGTATGATGCAAGAGAGATAAGCTTGATACCTTCCCCACCCCATACCTAGTGGGCCCTGATGGGGTAAACCAACTGATAATTAGACTCAGATGCCTAGAGATGGCAGTAGTCTTAGAAATCATTTCACATGGTTCAGGAGAGGAAACTGAGGTCTAGAGAAATAAAGTTAATTAAGTATATGTGGCTGGTTTGTTGAAAGAAACAATGTGAATTCCGTGGTTTCAACTTACATTGGCATTATAAAAAAAGAATGAAATACCACTTGTAGCCACATGGATGGACCTGGAGATGATCATATGAAGTGAAGTAAGTCGGAAGGAAAAGGGCAAATACCACGTGATATCACTTATATGTGGAATCTAAAATGATACAGGCTTATTTCCAAGACTCACAGACTTGGAAAACAAATTTATGATTACCACAGTGGAAAGGTGTGGAGGGGGGCGGGGGTAAATTAGGAGTTTGGGATTAACATGTATATACTACTATGTATAAAAGAGATAATCACAAGGACCTACTGTATAACACGGGCAACTCTACTCAATATTCTGTGATAACCTATATGGGAAGAAATCTGAAAAAGAATGGATTATACATATACATACAACTCAATCACTTTTCTGTACACCTGAAATACAACATCATAAATCAAATTATAGTCCAAGGGGACAACAGAGGATGAGATGGTTGGACGGCATCACTGACTTGATGAACATGAGTCTGAGTAAGCTCAGGGAGTTGATGATGGACAGGGAAGCCTGGCGTGCTGCAGTCCATGGGGTCACAAAGAGTTGGAGATGACTTAGTGACTGAACTGAACACATAAGAATTGAATTACAAAGTAAAAACAAACAGAAATCAGATTGGTGTGCAAAGGAAAAACGTATGCGGTTCCCAGATAGTGCAGTGGTAAAGATTAGGAGTTTGTGATTAACATACATGCACTTCTATGCATAAAACAGATAATCGAAAAGGACCTACTGTATAGCATAGGCAACTCTACTCAATATTCTGTGATAACCTATATGGGAAAAAATCTGAAAAAGAGTGTGTGTGTGTGTGTGTGTGTGTGAACTCAGTCACTTTGCTCTACTCAATATTCTGTGATAACCTATATGGGAAAAAATCTGAAAAAGAGTGTGTGTGTGTGTGTGTGTGTGTGTGTGTAAACTCAATCACTTTGCTATATACCTGAAACTGACACATTGGTAAATCAAACTATTGTCCAATATAACATAAAAATCAAATTGAAAACATAAAAACAAAATCAGACTGGCATGAAAAGAAAAAAAATGTATATTGGCCTTATACACAGGCAGATGTGGTTGCCGATGACTCCTTTCACTTCCATCCCGAAGATGAAACCGTGTAGCCCGCCTCATTCTACATATGAAGTAGCTCTTTGTTCCCTCTTCTAAAGTGAATTTCCTTCTTAGGAGAAACAACCCAACATCTATGCATATGGGATCAGATGATCAGGGTCAGACTTCCTATCACTCATAGAGAGTCGAATCCTGAGCTCATCCCACGTGAGGCGCCTAAGTGCCTTCCTAGAACTGCTGTAGCTCTTTGCATGTAGGAAGTCACGTCACCCCCACAGCCCTGCAGTGTAAACCCTCTTGCTATTCCCACTGCAGAGATGAAGACGCTAAGGGAGGTTCATAGCTTGCTCAAGGCCCTTCTAGTAAGGGCTAGTGTGAAAATGACCTTGGACAGACTGCTCCTAACCACTGGGTTATGTGGAATGGGGTGGTGTAAGCCACTGTGATGGAGGGTCTAACCTTCTGAAGATGTCAGGATACTGAAATAGAAGAGAGGAGGATGCTTCCAAAAGGTCAGGAGACTCATCATCACCCAACCAACCAACACAAGATATATTCACAGGTGTGGGTGCTGCCTGTGTGTGTGTAACCAGGTTAGAATATGTAGTCACCAGTAAGCCATATTGTTCATTTAAACAGATGCAGCTTAGTTGAGAACTGTTAAATCTTTGCTTCACTCTATAAAGACCATACCAAAACATTGTAACTCTGATTCGATGAACCATTTTAGTTATGTGTCAAGCCACAACATGGGAGTGGGAGGAAGTTAACGTAATAAAGTTTCAGCTAGCCAAGAATAGGGAAGTCGTCATAACCAGCACCTAAGATCCGCCCTCTTGCTCGGTCAGAGTGTATCATGTATATTATTAACTACATGCTGAAATGAGCATTCCTCCCATTTTCCTTCTTCTAGCCGCACCAGAGGGAGACCACTGTGTGTCTCAACACACACACACACACACACACACACACACACTGTTCTGTCAGCTACAGACACTTCCCAACTGTAACACAAGATGGCATCAACCCAGATCGCCATTTACTGATGCACAGATGCCTGAATCCTGAGACAAGTATCATTTATACTAATATTACAGGTCTCAACAGTGAGGATCACACAGGAGGCAATAAAGCTTGTCCTGAATGCTTTTAAATGCCCTGCCTTTCTGGATGTCACACTTCACCCCACCAGCCCCCAAACACACCACATCACATTCTAAAAGGATGTCTCGCTTGCAGGACAACACTAATGGATTAGTGGAAAGAAAACAAGAGGCCTCTCTTTCACAGGGAAGGTTGGGCTTCTCAGGGCTGTGAATGTACTCCTGCATTAAATAACAGTTTACCCGGTGTCAGAGCACTGTAGAGGCACGCAGCTTACTAGATTTATATAAAGCCTGGTCTCTCAAGACTTTCCAAAGCGAATGGCATCCATCAAATTAATTTCCTCAGGGATTGTCTCAAACATGGAGAATGAAGAGGCCCAGACCAATAGACATCAAAAGAACGTTCTTAAATGGTAACTGAAGTTCTATTAGATTTTCTTTATCTGGGAGCAGCTTAGATTAATTCAGCTGAAAAGATTCTACGTATCAGAGCTGACAGTGTGAATATGTAGAGCTGGCTGCAAGAGCGCTCGGTATTATAGACATCTGTTCATTCCAGTTACACAAAACGCAGGCGAGAGGGAGTCGGGGTGCTTACCAAGCCGGCGCACGTAGACACAGCGACGGAGGACGAGCTGTCGTTTCTGATAAATCCCTGATAGAAACATCTCGGCACCGCGGGTTCCCGAGTCTCTGAGGCACCATCTTTCCCAAGTACCTGGACAATAAAGTGACTGCTCAAGATCGCCGAGGGCTTAAGTTCTAAGTGTAGTTCCTGTCCAAATGCTGAAAATCGGTAATGCAGGGAGCTGCTGGCACTCTGCGCCGACCGCTTTTTCCTGCCGTTGTGCAAAATGTCGTGGGAAATATATGACCCGCCCGAGTCCACTTCTACTGGCGTGACAAAGACGTAATCTGCAATGGGAAAGGTTTGGCTGTCAGCACCCGAGCCCAGGACGCCCCGGGGGCCCCTTTCCCACAGGCTGGCAGTGAGCAATGCACAGCTGAAAGATATTTGTCTCCACTGCCATGCACCTAGATGATATATCACTCAGAGCAGCTCATGACAGGGAGAATTTTGTGATCTTGACAGTTAGCTCCGCCACAGTCATTCCTCCAGAAACTAAAAGTCAAGCACCGTCTTGCTGAACGTCAAGAATGTTCGTGGAAAATACCACGACGTTCATGGTAGGCAGAGAGATGGACTTTTTATATATCCGTCATGGAGTCATTCACACATCAAAGTCGACTTGGAGGAGACAATATTATAACCATGGAGCCATAAAGTCAAAGAAAGGAACTTCCCCCCAAGATGATACCTCTGTTTAAACTACATTGGGAGCATTTGTGTGTGGGGGCGGG
>NW_011494867.1:4030624-4033179 GCF_000754665.1 Bison bison bison
GCGCTGAGTAACTTGAGATGAAATCTCAAGTAATTAACAAGTAACTGCCGTTTTATGCTTCCAATATTAATTATACGTGATAATAAAAACTCCAGCACTCGCATCACCGAATGTTTTACAGCAAGCTTTCCCTGGGACAATTCCATTTAATTGTAAGCATAAAATAAAGTGGATACATAAAAATGCCTCCGAATTGTCAGGACTTCCTTCTACAGTCTGATGTTGAAAACTGCTCAGACATGTTGGTGGGGGCGTGTCAGATCAGGGGACACCTGGAAAGACGTGTTTAAAAATACCTTCCCCATTGCTCCCTAGAGCAGCACTAATTGCTGCTTGTCCCGGAGAGCAGAAGTTAAACAACAATTTGCTGCTTGAAAAAAAAATGAGGCTAGCACACTGTTTCTATCACAGGACATTGAAACTGAAAAGTATCGTCCGCAAAGTGACTTGGAATATGCCCTCTGTGCATTAAAAAACACTCTGGGTTTCCACTTTCTAGGCACAGAATGGGAAACTAATTTGGATAGTGTTTAGAAAGATTCCAAATAACTAAGAGGCATGTTTGAGTCACTTGGGTCCTTGGTTACTGGAGGAGGAAAAGCAAGAGGAATTTCCCTTTTCCCAAAATAGTCAACAACTGAAAAAGAAAGAAAGAAAGAAAGAAAGAAAGCTGAAGAATGAACAGAAGCCCTGTAGCTAGCAGGGATCAATGAGTGATATTCTATTTGGTCCTACATTTGAATTAAAAAAAAAAAAAATCCCAATACAGCAATTTTCAATGGTGTTCTTCTGTATACGAATCATCGGAGACACAGACTGCTTGAGAAACTCATTCTTACAATGTTCTTGCCATCCTTCCCATTTTTTCTTCACTTCTTTAACTGGAAATACTATCTAATTGACATGCGTATTAAAAAGCAATTGAAAAAAATGTTTTTCTCTTAACCTTAAAAAGTTGAGCAGCACACATACCATTTCCCTTCAAAACTTCTACTATGGTGTTTTCCGTGTACAAGGCTTTTTGATGAAACACAGCAAGAAAACACCTCCTCCCTCCCCCAGGCTAAAACCTAATTGTCAAAATCACACATGCTCCTGACAGTCTCTACGCTACGTTGATTCTTACCTCCTTGTGCAAAGCCACCTGAAGCTCTGCCTGCTCTTAGCTGGGAGAACACACAGGAGCCTTATCCAGCCAGCCTTCCTCGGATCAGCCTGCAAAGCCCCCTACCAGCAGAGACACCTGCTGCTGGTTTGTTTGCAAAGGGAGGGTGAACCAGTGAGCTGATGGTAATATTCAGTGCCTCATGGGAAGAGGGGCACTCAGAGCCCCTGCAGTGAGTGATCTGATTAATCAGCCCAGGGGCTGCCTAACATGAGGTGCTTACAGGTGGAGACTGGAATGGAGGGGATCTCAAGCCATTTGGCCCTGATGAAACAATGAGGGGTTGTTTTAGAAACTGCAGCCAGCTTTTCTGGTTGGACAAATGGTGAATTTCTCAAGGGCAAATTCCTGGCTCTCCTGGGTCCCCTCACTCACCCACTCCTGGGTGGCACGGCCTTTTCCATGACTCTGCCATCCTCTCCTCCCCATAAGGATCCCTGATTGCCCGAGAGGAGGAGATAAGGCCGCAGAAGGCTGAAAAAGTGATAGAACCCCAGCTGGACATCAAGGTCTTGCTGCAGAAACCTTGGGTCAGGAATTAGCTGTTCCCCAGCAGCTGATGGGAACAATGCAAACAAGGATTTTCCTTCCAGGTGCCAGGGAGAAGTTAATAAATAACAGAAGTAAAGCGTGTTCTGGATGTTTGCAGCCAGGAAACCTCAGAAGAGGCACCCCCTCCCCCACCCCTCGCCCCCCAGAGAAGCTACCTGCTTTCCTCTGTTGATCTTTGGGAATCAATGATACAAGAGAAGAGAAAAGGGAGTAAGAAGATGGGAAAAGGATAAAAGGAACAGGAGTGGAGAGGTGAGGGAGGGAAGGTGGGGGAGAGGGGAGTTGGGGGGGTGGTGAAGATGGAGGAAGAAGGGGACATGTTCTTTCTCTAAAGAAGAAGGAAATGGAGAAAGTGCCTTTTGATAGCAGCCACCTGGTCAATGTCCATTCACTTTCTAATTTCTCACCGCAGCACAGATTTTTTTTTTTTTTTAAACCACCCGTCTGTGAACGAGGGGAAGGGGGAAAGGACTGTTTTCTCCTTAACGCGACTTGCAGCTTGAGGCCCTGATTCCCGTGATAAATTCAAAGTCCTGGCCACATTCCCCCTCTCCAAATAGGACCCGTGTATCCAGGACACGCGCACACCTGCCACGTGGGGGAGAGGTGGGGAGTTGTTCTACCTTGTCTTTCTTTGGAAGGAAAGAAGGGACAAAGTGCCTGGAAAAGCTCTTCTCGGGGCGGGGAGGGGGCGAATACGAACCGTGGTTTAATCCGCTGCCGTCCCCGCCGCGGCTGTCACTGGCTAAGGCTGCGGCGACCGACGCGCAGCAGAGGCAGCACAGCTGGAGCGCCTGCAAAGGAAAAGGTGACCCGGCGCGTGAGGGCGCGGCGGGGC
>NW_011494867.1:4033279-4033851 GCF_000754665.1 Bison bison bison
GTGTGTGTGTGTGTGTGTGTGTGTGAACTCAGTCACTTTGCTCTACTCAATATTCTGTGATAACCTATATGGGAAAAAATCTGAAAAAGAGTGTGTGTGTGTGTGTGTGTGTGTGAACTCAGTCACTTTGCTCTACTCAATATTCTGTGATAACCTATATGGGAAAAAATCTGAAAAAGAGTGTGTGTGTGTGTGTGTGTGTGTGAACTCAGTCACTTTGCTCTACTCAATATTCTGTGATAACCTATATGGGAAAAAATCTGAAAAAGAGTGTGTGTGTGTGTGTGTGTGTGTGAACTCAGTCACTTTGCTCTACTCAATATTCTGTGATAACCTATATGGGAAAAAATCTGAAAAAGAGTGTGTGTGTGTGTGTGTGTGTAAACTCAATCACTTTGCTATATACCTGAAACTGACACATTGGTAAATCAAACTATTGTCCAATATAACATAAAAATCAAATTGAAAACATAAAAACAAAATCAGACTGGCATGAAAAGAAAAAAAATGTATATTGGCCTTATACACAGGCAGATGTGGTTGCCGATGACTCCTTTCACTTCCATCCCGAA
>NW_011494867.1:4034081-4056290 GCF_000754665.1 Bison bison bison
GGGCCGTTCAGGTGAGGGGCGCCACTCCTCCAGCTGCCTGTGCAGACGTTACTTTTGCAAGTCTCCTGGCTAGACAGCCTAGGTACGGAGCGTTCTCAGAGCCTCCAAAGGGCCAGGGACTCTCCCCTGCTTCAACTCGCTTCCCGCGGGCCCTCTCCTTGCACAGGTGAGACTTACTAACCCCTTGATGGGGACGAGGAACTGCCCGGCTAGGTGCACAATGGCCTCGCTCACCCAACGAGTAGTCCCGGTAACTCGCACATCTCCGGCGGCCTGGGGGGCTGCAAGCAAGAGCGTGTGAAAACCCAGGCTGGCCGGAGGTGGCCTCGCCTCTACCAGTGACCGCGTTTCCAGCTCCTCAACCTGGCCCCGGACCCCACAGCCTACGAAGTGAGCCGCCGCCTTCACCATGGACGTGAAGCCCGTCTGCGCTGTGCCTGTCGCGTACTCACCACACTTATCTGATCTTTTGATCCCCACTGTTGGCAGGGATAACAAAATATATCCTCCTCACAGGCTAATGGAAAAGACCCTCAAAGGGTAACTCAACCATCCGAGAACAAAAATGACCACAGAGACCCTACAGGAAAAGAATGGGCCCCTCAATTAGAAAGACTAGCAGAATCTAATGTAGTTAGGGGATGGAAGAGAGCTCAAACTGTGTATGTGACTGTAAGATGTCTGTGTGGAGCTGACATTTCAAGTAAGAACAAAGATCAGTTTTATAAAGAAAGAGACGAGTGCTGTCTTGTGTGTCAGCTTAAGAGAAGGTCCCCAAGTAGGAAATGTACCTGCCATGGCTTGCCAGGTGGCGCTAGTGGTAAAGAACTCGCCTGCCAATGCTGGAGACATAAGAGACCAGGGTTCCATCCCGGGGTCCGGAAGAACCCCTGGAGGCAGAAATGGCAACCCACTCCAGTATTCTTGCCTGGAGAAGCCCCACGGACAGAGGAGACTGGTGTCCTACAGTCCATGGCGTTGCAAAGACTCAGCACGGCAGCAACTTAGCACATAGCACCTGCCTTGATGGGAGGCTTACAGGCCAGATGCAGGAACAGTAGACTGTCAGATCAATAGAATCTTGTTGGCCTGGGGGTGGCGGGGTGATGCACAGAGGAAACTTAGATTTAAGAGCAGTGTGTGTGTATCTCTGTGTGTGTGTTTTCGGAGTCCTGAAATGCGTCAGTAAAAATCAACCTGGGGCTAGAAAAGCGGAGAAAGTGATACACCTTCTGCAGGGGGTGGGGTGGGGACACTTTGGAAAAGGTTTCCCACCTTTCTCACTTTCCCGCCTTCCCACCTTCCCACCACTGACTGGCTCAGTGGTTTAAAAAAAAAAAAAAATCCACCTGCCAATGCAGGAGACACAGGTTCGATGCCTGGGTTGGAAAGATCTCCCAGAGGAGGAAATGGCAACCCATTCCAGTATTCTTGCCTGGGAAATCCCATGGACAGAGGAGCCTGGCGGCATACAGTCCATGGGGTTGCAAAGAATCAAACATGACTGAGCACAGTGAGACAAATCCAGGTTAAACAAATCACTTGTGTTTCACAACAATCTGTTAAAGATCTTGTGGCCTACATTTTATAATCTGCAAAACAGGAGTAAACATTAATACAGCCAAAGGGTCTCCCAAGGATTCAGTTCAGTTCAGTCCAGTGGCTCAGTCGTATCCAACTCTTTGCGACCCCATGGACTGCAGGACGCCAGGCTTCCCTGTCCATCACCAACTCCTGGAGCTTGCTCAGACTCATGTCCATCGAGTCAGTGATGCCACCCAACCATCTCATCCTCTGCCGTCCCCTTCTCCTCCTGCCTTCAATCTTTCCCAGCATCAGGGGTCTTTTCCAGTGAGTCAGATCTTCACATCAGGTGGCCAAAGTGTGGCTGCACTGGGTGGCCAATGCCAAGGATTAAGTGAATGTTTTTTCCTGAGCCCTTTCTAAGTGAGCTTTAAAAATATGATTAGGGAATTCCCTGGCTGTTCAGTGGTTATGGCAACCCACTCCATTAGTCTTGCCTGGAGAATTCCATGGACAGAGGAGCTTGGCAAGCTACAGTCCATGAACTCGCAAAGTGTCGAACATGACTGAATGACTACACTTTCACTTTCTTTCGTTTCCAGTGATTAAGACTCCACGCTACCCAATCTAAATGTCCATGGACAGAGGAATGGATAAAGAGGATGTGACACATATACTATGGAATATTACTCAGCCATTTAAAAGAAGGAAATAATACCATTTGGAGCAAAATGGGTGGACCCAGAGAGTGTTATACTGAGTGCAGTTAAGTCAGACCGAGAAGGAGAAATAGTGTATGACATCCCTTATGTGTGGAATCTAAAAAGAAATGACATAAATGAACTTACCTACCAAACAGAAACAAACTTCAAGAATGAGCTTATGGTTGCTGGGCGAAGGACGGGAGGAAGGGATAGTTAGGGAGCTTGGGATGGACATGTACACAATGTTATATTTAAAATGGATAACCAACAAGGTCCTCCTGTATCGCACACGGAACTGTGCTCAGTGTTATGTGACATCCTGGATGAGAGGGGAATTTGGGGGAGAATGGATACATGTGTGGCTGAGTCCCTTTGCTCTTCACCTAGCACAACGTTGTTTGTTAATCAACTATACCCCAATACAAAATAGAAAGTTAAAAAAAAAAACTCTGTGCTTTCACTGCAGGGGGTGCATCTTTGATCCCTGCTCAGGAAACGAACATCCTACAGCCTGTGCAGCACAACTAAAAAAATAAAAATAACAGTTAAAACAAAATAGATGATACTCTGTATTCCTGTTACTTCATCCATCCTATGTCAAACTGGAACATGCATGAAATCACCCCTGATGTTGGCTGGAAATGGAGATGCCTGGGGCACCGGCCATGGACATTCTGATTGGGTAGACTTGGCCTTGGGCCCACATATGTATTTGCAGCCAGCAGGTGCATGTGATTCTGACAGAGGTGACTTCAGTGCTTCTAAAAGTTGGAGGGGTGTGTGGCTTGTCCACACTCGGCCCAATAAAACCGTGTCCCTCACCAGCATTTCTCCAGTGAGACATCTTTGTGCGAAGTCATACACACCCCCTTTGGTCTTGCTTCTTTGCAGCCAAGAATATAAGTTCTTTTCCATGGTCAGGGCTTGAGTCTCAGAGAACACTTTTTACCTGTGCTTCTCACCCGTAGAACCTTTGACCCTGGGGGCTGGATAATCTTCTGGGGTGGGGGCTGTCCCACACATTGTAGGACACTGAGCAGCACCTGTGGCCTCTACTCACTGGATACCAGTAGCACTCCCACACTTACGACAAAGTGTCTGTGCGTTTGCAGAAGACCGGGTCCACTTTCTTCTGCAGGGCCAATACACAGACTGCAAAGCCACCACTTCTGGGATGATTTTCCATGTTCTAGGAACTGGCCCTGCAATATGTATAAATTGCCTCTAGATGGTGACAGAGAGTCAGAAGCGCATGGTCCTTTAGGTTCTGAATAGCAAAGGAGCATTTAACTTCTATGCAGAGTACATCATGGGAAATGCTGGGCTGGATGAAGCTCAAGCTGCAATCAAGATTGCTGGGAGAAATATCAATAACCTCAGATATGCAGATGACTCCACCCTTATGGCAGAAAGTGAAGGGGAACTAAAGAACCTCTTGATGAAGGTGAAAGAGAAGAGTGAAAAAGCTGGCTTAGAACCCAATATTCTAAAAACTAAGATCCTGGCATCCAGTCCCATAACTTCATGGCAAATAGATGGGAAAAAATGGAAACAGTGAGTGACTTTATTTTCTTGGGCTCCAAAATCACTTAGACAATGATTGCAGCTATGAAATTAAAAGACACTTGCTTCTTAGAAGAAAAGCTATGACCAACCTAGACAGCATATTAAAAAGGAAAGACATCACTTTGCCAACAAAGGTCCATCTAGTCAAAGCTATGGTTTTTCCAGTAGTGATGTGTGGATGTGAGAGTTGGACCATAAAGAAGGCTGAGTGTCAAAGAATTGATGCTTTTGAACTCTGGTGCTGGAGAAGACTCTTGAGAGTCCCTTGGGCTGCAAGGAGATCTAACCAGGCCATCCTAAAGGAAATCAACCCTGAATATTCCTTGGAAGGACTGATGCTGAAGCTCCAATACTTTGGCCACCTGATGCGAAGAGCCGACTCATTGAAAAAGACCCTGATGCTGGGAAAGATTGAGGGCAGGAGGAGAAGGGTCGACAGAGGATGAGATGGTTGGATGGCATCATTGGCATCATTGGACATGAGTTTAAGCAAGGTCTGGGAGCTACTGAAGGACAGGGAAGCCTGGTGTGTTGTAGTCCATGGGGTCACAAGGAGTCGGACACCACCGAGTGATTGAAAAACAACAATCAGCTTCTGAAATATTCAGATTTATCTGAATTGACTTTAAAACTATAAGAGACCATAAAGAGTGTCTAAAGTTCATACTAATCCATCTCAGTCCATCTGAGCTGTTGTAACAGAATACCACGGCCGCAGTGGCTTAGAAACAACAGAATGTATTTCTTACAGTTCTGGAGTTTAGGGAGTTCAAGATTAAGGTTCCAGCAGGTTTGTTTGCTGTCTGGTGAGATCCTGCTTCATAGACTGCCATTGTTTTGCTGTGTCCTCATGTGGTTGCAGGGGCCAGGGAGCTCTCTGCAGTCTCTTTTCTAAGGGCACTAATCCCTTTCATGGGGGCTCAGCCCTCAAGACCCAGCCAGCTCCCAAAGTTCTCACTTCCCAGTGCCTTCACGTTGGGTATTAGATTTCACTATGTGAGTGTGGGGCAGGGGCACAAACGTTGCAGAAACCAGTGGGGAAAAGAGAAAGTAATTGCTGTCTTGGTGTATTCTGTCAAACTAAGCCCAGAGCCATGCACATAGCTGGCATTCAGTAAATATTTGTAAGAAGGAGGGAAAGACATGGCAGGGAAGTGGACGTGAAGAGGCACACCTAAGAACATTCCCCCCCGCCTTCCATCCTTTAAAATCAACAGCACACTTCTAGGCATTGATTTCTCATCTTTTTACACGGACATCAGTTTAACCTTTTTTCTCCAAGATAATATGCTTCAAGTCAAGTACCTCCTTCTGGCCAGAGCAAGAAATAAACAGTGATCCCTGTTGGTGATTCACTTTTCCCTTGGTCTCTGCTGTAGGAGGAGGCAAGGGTCTCCCCCACAGAAAGAAAGAAACATTTAGTCTCCAGCACCCCGGCCCCCATCAACTGACTTCCAAGGAGGAACGCTGTCTCTCCTCCGGAGTTTTACAGCTGCCCTGAATGGCCTGTCAGGTTTTACTGAACAGATTTCTGACAGTTTCCTGTAGAAAGTAAGATGTCCAAAGCCATGTGTCCAAACCTAGAGCAGGAAAAACGAGAAACAGAGGACAGGACTTGACTTATTCCAACACAGTAGCCAAAAAGAAAAATAAAGAGGTGGACGTGGGTTTCAAGCCTTGAGCCTGAGAGGCAAGGGGGCGTCCTTCTGGCCAGTGTCTCGGAAAACCAGGTACAGTTAACCACACTGCCCTCAGAGCGGGGAGACGGGGAGAAGCCCAGAAAGATGGGCTTCCCTGGGGGCTCAGACAGTAAAGAATCCACCTGGGTTCAATCCCTGGGTTGGGAAGATCCCCTGGAGAAGGGAATCCCTACTCCAGTATGCTTGCCTGAGAAATCCATGGACAGAAGAATCTGGTGAGCTACGGTCTATGGGGTTGCAAACAGCTGGACATGACTGAGCAGCTAACACACACATCCAGATAGGTAATGTGTTTCCTTTACTGTACGAAATAAAAAGTGAAATTCGAACAAACGACATGCATAGGCTGATTTTTGTTGGCAACAGGAGATTATCCACAAGCACAATTTAGAAATTACCAACTGCTCCCTCAGCTCGAATTATGTTCAGTCTTTCATGGCGCTTTCCTGGGACATGGGCACTGATTTCTTCTCTTTGCCATGTATGCCTGTCCCTCTGATGAGGGTTCTTCTATTCATCTCAGCTTCCCTTGCTCTGCCTACACCAGTTGCTCCCCAGCTCTATTTTCAGCCTTTTCCCAAGCCCTACAATTAAAAGTAGCTTGTCTGCCCCAGGCTGAAGAGGCATCGTTTCAACTAGACTCCCTGTTCCCACAGGCGAACTCGAGGCCAAGTTCTGCACTCTCTGCGCAGCGAAGGGTGGAACATGTACTTTGCAAAAGCTCTGGAAAAGCTCAGGCTGCATGAGAAAGGGAAATGACTTTGGTCAACATGAAGTATTCGCTCCCGTCCGCCATCAGATCTCATCACACGCAGGCTTAGACACCTGCCCCCGTGACTCCCGAACTCACGTCTTTAACACCAGCCCATCTGCCCGAAGCCTGGGACGGCCAAGACGGGAAACGACCCCTGCTAATCAGAATCATCTGGGCAGCTGTTAGAACTGACATTCCCGGGCATCGCCATGCATATTCCAATTACGCGGGTCTGGGACGCGGCCCAGACGTCTGTCGTTGAACTAACACCTGGGTGTTTCTGATGTAACTAAATAGATTACAAGCCCGTAGCTGCGGCCCACTGTACTTACACCTCCATGTGAATGCCAGTGCCGCTGCCTAGCCGACAGCACTGAAAGCTTCTGGAATGCCTGTGACTCATTTCTTATTCACGGAGGAAGTAAAGAATAACAGAGAGAATCAAGGATGGGCTTGAGATTGGATCCTTGATGGAGTGATGAGCCAGAAGGATTTGCTGTTTGATTTGATTTTTGAATTTTGGAGACAGTGCTTTGCTTTCTAAACATCTCTATCTCTTTTCTTCTGGTTTAATCCATGATTTGTTGTTCAGTGGCTGAGTCATGCCTGACACTTTTGCGACTCCAGGGACTATCGCCTGTCAGGCTTCTCTGTCCATGATATTTTCCAGGCAAGAAGACTGGGGTGGGTTGCCATTTCCTTCTCCAGGAGATCTTCCTGACCCTGGGATTGAACTCGTGTCTCTCACACTGGCCGGCAGGTTCTTTACCACCGAACGACCAGGGAAGCCCCTGATCCATGATTTAGACAGGCCTAAACACTGTAACACTTTCTTTTAGGCAAAAAATCATTGGCCAAAAAGGTAGAGTCTGGACTCATGTGACCTGCTATCACTGCTGTTGATCCCCACAGTGTGGGAGAATGAACCCATCTTCCAGCTGGGGTTGTCACAATATGTGATTAAGCCTGGGTTTGTCAACAGCCATCCTCCTGAGCTGTAAAAATGAAATCCATCAAGTAAGAAGAGGAAAATAAACATGCTCCAGTTTAAGATCAGGATTCTTGTACCTGCTCCTTTCATCCCTGAGTTCAGTTCACTTCAGTCACTCAGTTGTGTCTGACTCTGTGCAACCCCATGGCCTGCAGCACGCCAGGCCACCCTGTCTATCACCAACTCCCAGAGCTTGCTCAAACTCATGTCCATTGAGTCGGTGATGCCATCCAACCATCTCATCCTCTGTCATACTCGTTTACTCCCGCCTTCAATCTTTCCCATCATCAGGGTCTTTTCTAATGAGTCAGTTCTTCTCATTAGGTGGTCAAAGTATTGGAGTTTCAGCTTTAGCATCAGTCCTTCCAATGAACATTCAGGACTGATCTCCTTTAGGATGGACTTGAATCTCCTTGCTGTCCAAAGGACTCTCAAGAGTCTTCTCCAACACCACAGTTCAAAAGCATCAATTCTTCAGTGCTCAGCTTTCTTTATGGTCCAACTCTCACATCCATACATGACCACTGGAGAAACCACAGCTTTCACTAGACCAACCTTTGTTGGCAAGGTGATGTCTCTGCTTTTTAATATGCTGTCTAGGTTGGTCATAACTTTCTTTCCAAGCAGCAAGCATCTTTTAATTTCATGGCTGCAGTCACCAACTGCAGTGATTTTGGAGCCCAAAAAAATAGTCTGTCACTGTTTCCATTGTTCCTCCATCTATTTGCCATGAAGTGATGGGACCAGATGCCACGATCTTAGTTTTCTCAATGTTGAGTTTTAAGCCAACTTTTTCACTCTCCTCTTTCACTTTCATCAAGAGGCTCTTTAGCTCTTCTTCACTTTCTGCCATAAGGGTGGTGTCATCTGCATATCTGAGGTTATTGATATTTCTCTCGCCAATCTTGATTCCAGCTTGTGCTTCTTCCAGCCCAGCGTTTCTCATGATGTACTCTGCATATAAGTGAAATAAGCAGAGTGACAATATACAGCTTTGATGTATTCCTTTCCCGATTTGGAACCAGTCTGTTGTTCCATGTCCAATTCTAAATGTTGCTTCTTGACCTGCATACAGATTTCTTAGGAGGCAGGTCAGGTGGTCTGGTATTCCCATCTCTTGAAGGGTTTTCCACAGTTTGTTGTGATCCATACAATCAAAGTCTTTGGTGTAGTCAAGAAAGCAGAAATAGATGTTTTTCTGGAACTCTCTTGCTTTTTTGATGATCCAATGGATGTGGCAATTTGATCTCTGGTTCCTCTGCCTTTTCCAAATCCAGTTTGAACATCTGGAGTTCTCTGTTCACATACTGTTGAAGCCTGGTTTGGAGAATTTTGAGCATTACTTTGCTAGCGTGTGAGATGAATGCAATTGTGCAGTAGTTTGAACATTCTTTGGTATTACCTCTCTTTGGGATTGGAATGAAAACTGACCTTTTCCAGTCCTGTGGCCACTGCTGAGTTTTCCAATTGCTGGTATATTGAGTGCAGCACTTTCGCAGCATCATCTTTTAGGATTTGAAATAGCTCACCTGGAATTCCCATCACCTCTACTAGCTTTGTTCGTAGTGATGCTTCCTAAGGCCCACTTGACGTTCCATTCCAGGATGTCTGGCTCTAGGTGAGTGATCACACCATCGTGATTATCTGGGACATGAAGATCTTTTCGTACAGTTCTTCTGTGTATTCTTGCCACCTCTTCTTAATATCTTCTGCTTCTGTTAGGTCAGTACCACTTCTGTCCTTTATTGAGCCCATCTTTGCATGAAATGTTCCCTTGGTATCTCTAATTTTCTTGAAGAGCTCTCTAGTCTTTCCCATTCTATTGTTTTCCTCTATTTCTTTGCACTGATCACTGAGGAAGGCTTTCTTATCTCTCCTCGCTATTCTTTGGAACTCTGCATTCAAATGGGTATATCTTTCCTTTTCTCCTTTGCTTTTCGCTTCTCTTCTTTTCTCAGCTATTTTTAAGGCCTTTTCATTTTGCCTTTTTGCATTTCTTTTTCTTGGGGATGGTCTTTTTTTCAATTAATTATTTTAATCGGAGGCTATTTACTTTACAATATTGTGGTGGTTTTGCCATACATTGACATGAATCAGCATGGGTGTACATGTGCCCCCATCCTGACCCCCCCCTCTCCCACCTCCCTCCACATCCCATCCCCCTGGGTTTTCTCAGATCACCGGCTTTGAGTGCCCTGTTTCATGCATCGAACCTGGACTGGGAATCTATTTCACATCCATATGTGAAATACATGTTTCAATGCTATTCTCTCAAATCATTTCACCCTCACCTTCTCCCACAGAGTCCAAAAGTCTGTTCTATACATCTGTGTCTCTTTTGCTGTCTCACATATAGGGTCATTGTTATCATCTTTCTAAATTCCATATATATGTGTTCATATACTGTATTGGTGTTTTTCTTTCTAGGCTCCAGTTTCATCCACCTCATTCATTAGAACTGATTCAAATCCTTTCTTTCTAATAGCTGAGTAATATTCCATTGTGTATATATAGCACAACTTTTTTATCTGTTCGTCTACTGGTGGACATCTAGGTTTTTGGGTATGGTCTTGATCACTGCCTCCTGTACAATGTCACGAACGTCCATCCATAGTTCATCAGGCACTCTATCAGTTCTAACCCCTTGAATCTATTTGTCATGCATGCTCTATAATTGTAAGGGATTTGATTTAGGTCATACCTGAATGGTCTAGTGGTTTTCCCTACTTTCTTCAATTTAAGTCTGAATTTGGCAATAAGGAGTTCATGATCTGAGCCAGAGTTAGCTACTGCTCTTGTTTTTGCTGACTGTATAGAGTTTCTCCATCTTTGGCTGCAAAGAATATAATCAATCTGATTTTGGTATTGACCATCTGGTGATGTCCATGTGTAGAGTCTTCTCTTGTGCTGTTGGAAGAGGGTATTTGCTATAATTGTGCATTCTCTTAGCAAAACTCTGTTAGAATTTGCCCTGCTTCATTTTGTACTCCAAGGCCAAATTTGCTTGTTACTCCAGGTATCTCTTGTCTTCCTACTTTTGTATTCCAGGCCCCTATAATGAAAAGGACATCTTTTTGGGGTATTAGTTCTAGAAGGTCTTGTAGGTCTTCTAAAACTGTTCAACTTCAGCTTCTTCAGTATTACTGGTTGGGGCATAGACTTGGATTACCGAGGTACTGAATGGTTTGCCTTGGAAACAAACAGAGATCATTCTGTCATTTTTGAGATTGCATCCAAGTACTGCATTTTGTACTCTTGTTGACTATGAGGGCTACTCCATTTCTTCTAAGGGATTCTTGCCCACAGTAGTAGATATAATGGTCATCTGAGTTAAACCACCACCATTTCAGCCAAGAAAACACTTTCCAACTTCTTTCCCCTTTACGTTGGTCTGTATTGGGTTTCAAAGTCGTCCTGTATTTTTGTTATGTGACCTTGAATGCAAAGTCTTTACATGCTCTTCTCTCACAAAAGGTGAACTATCCTTATTTTACATGTTTTTTTCTTCATCATGGTCAAAATAAAATGTATAAAATGCCTGAGACAGAACCCCAAACCTCCTGTGCTTGATAAATGATAGCTGTTCTCCCCCACCCCCTTTTTTTTTAACTTCTCTGAACTTTATTGCTGTAGCCACTTCACTTCCTGGGCTTCCCTTGTGGCTCAGCTGGTAAAGAATCTACCTGCAATGCGGGAAACCTGGGTTCGATCCCTGGGTTGGGAAGATCCCCTGGAGAAAGGAAAGGCTACCCACTCCAGTATTCTGGCCTGGAGAAATCCATGGGCTGTATAGTTCATGGGGTTGCAAAGAGTCGGACACAACTGAGTAACTTTCACTCACTCACATGCCACTTTCTGAGGCTGTGAACTGTGGCTCAGAGACGGATGCCATCTGAATATTCTTTCATCCAAACTCCAGGCTGGATCCCAATATCTTCCATTCAATTTCAGGACTGCAGCTCCCAGACACAGTGCCTGGGTGTGCATTCAAAAAGAATGCATCCATAGGTTTGTTTTCAAAGTCTGTGCGTCTGTCTCGGTTTTGTAAATTCATTTGTATCATCTTTTCAGATTCTACCATGTAAGCGATATTATATGATCTGTCTTTCTCTGCATATGTACCCTTCTGCAGCAGCATTCAAAGCAGCCAAAAATTGGAAGCTATGCAAATTAGGGCAAGAGTACCCCTCTGGGCTATTGAATCCTTTGGGGACAGGATTAAGAAGTCTATAACCTACTGGATTTCATTTCAACTCAAGCCCAGACAGGACATGACCATCCACACTGCCAGGCTAGATTGCAATCTTTTCCTAGGTCTTCTCTTCTCTCGGCTTGGGAAAGTGACTGGGAACAGAAATTGATTCATTCGTTCATTCCACTGCTGTGTACTGCATTTCAATTTCTCAACGACTGATTTCATCATCCCCCCATCCATTTCCTCAGCATCCTTCCCATGTGTTCCCATCTCTCAAGGTGCTCTGTCAAAAGGCTGGAGCCCGCAGGTGAAGGTACTCGTATGACATCCTTGGTCATCCACCCTTCACTGCTTCTGCCTCCAGTCTCCTGAAACTGTCCCCACCAAGGCCAGCCTCCAAGGGGTCGTCTCAAAATCATGAGATGACAAAAGCTGTTTAAGAATACAGAGACGTGAAACGTGTGGGCCCGTTCCTTTCACTCAAAGAGAAAGAGAACCCAAACCCTTGGCAGTGTGTCTTCTTTAAACTGTTGTAGCATCTGAAATTCACGATCACCGTCTCCTTCTCAAAAAAATCTCTCACCTGCTCAGCTTTGGGGTTGTTACCTTGTCCTGTTTTTCCCTTTCTTACTTAATTTCCATCAAATAATCCCCCTGCCCTTTTTAATGCCCTTCAGTGCTGACAGCTCAGTTGGTGAAGAATCCGCCTGCAATGCAGGAGACCCCGGTTCAATTCCTGGGTCAGGAAGATCCCCTGGAGAAGGGATAGGCTACCCACTCCAGTATTCTTGGGTTTCCCTGGTGGCTCAGTTGGTAAAGAATCTGCCTGCAATGTGGGAGAACTGGGTTCAATCTCTGGGTTGGGAAGATCTCCTGGAGGAGGGCATGGCAACCCACTTTACTATTCTTGCCTGGAGAATCCCCATGGACAGAGTAGCCTGGTGGGCTACAGGCCATGGGGTCACAAAGAGTCTGACACGACTGAGCGACTTTCACTTTTTTACTTTCTCTTCAATGTTGGTGTCCACAGGCTTTCATTCCTCCCCTTGTCTTTTCTCTCAAGAGAACTGCCTCCATTCCTGGATGTACAAATCCCACCTGATGTGCTGGTGGCTCCCAGATCTCATTTTCCAGCCCAAATCTCTATTCCTAGCTCTAAACATATGCTCTCAGCCACTTACTGGACATTTTAAAGTGTATGTATCAGAGGCACCTAAACTCAGCAATGTGCCAGGCATAAACCATCAGTCACTCTCCATGTGAGACCATCTGCCCAGAATCCCAAGTTGGGGAGTTTGGGTGCCTCCCTCAGATGTGGGAGGCAAACCGAGGAGGGGGAGATTTTTTTTCCCACTGATCAACTTTTTAAACTTTTTAAATACAGTTTTAGAAGCTCACTTTTCATTTATGCTAAGTTGCTTCAGTTGTGTCCGACTCTGTGCGATCCCATAGATGGCAGCCCACCAGGCTCCCCATCCCTGGGATTTTCCAGGCAAGAACACTGGAGTGGGTTGCCATTTCCTTTTCCAATGCATGAAAGTGAAAAGTGAAAGTGAAGTCGCTCAGTCTTGTCTGACTCTTAGCGACCCCATGGACTGTAGCCCGCCAGGCTCCTCCATCCATCGGATTTTCCAGGCAAGAGTACTGGAGTGGGGTGCCATTGCCTTCTCCGCTTTTCATTTATAGTTATGACGAAATGTTGGCTCTGTTCTCCACGTTGTACAATCCACCCTTGTAGCCTGTCTCACACCCAGTGCCTCCCTCTCTCCAACACCTATACCGCCCTCCTCCCCACTGGAGACCACTAGCTTGTTCTCTGTATCTGTGATTCTGCTTCTGTTTTGTTATATCCACAAATTTGTTGGGTTTTTCAGATGGGAATGGGGACATACTGGTCACCAAACCTGCTTTAGAAATGCCTCTCAGTCAGTCCTTCATCCTCATCATGACTGCCTTAACTCAGGCCCTCAGCGTGTCACCCCGAGACTTGGAGAAGGAGGTGTCTCATCCAGGACACACTCCCCTGATCACGCCTGCTGGGCTGGGCTGGGCTGGGCTGGGTGAGACCCACCTCCCTGTGTTCCCTCAGCCTCTGATTGGTCAGTGAGACAAGCATGGAGGCTGTGACCCCACCCCGACCCCCACCGCCTCTTCTGCTGCTTAGAGCAGAGATGACACTCCTGTAATCTTTGTTTCCAGTACCAAGAACAGGGTAAACTCATGGTGTGTGTGTGTGTGTGTGTGTGTTAGTCAACCAGTCGTGTCCAACTCTTTGTTACCCTGTGGACTATAGCCCACCAGGCTCCTCTGTCCAAGGAAATCTCCAGGCAAGAATACTGGAGTGAGGTACCATTTGCTTCTCCAGGGGATCTTTCCAACCCAGGGATCTAACCCGGGTCTCCTGCACTGCGGGTGGAATCTGTACTGTCCAAGCTACCAGGAAAGCCCCAAACTCACAATAACATTGTTGGATTGAAATCTCCTTTCCTGGAAGGAAAACAACCTGGCCTGCTGAGGCAGACTCTCTATCCCACCTCCTGGGCCAGCCTGGACCAGGGAACCTTATCAACCCTGCCTCCTGCGAGGAACAAAATCCACCACCCAATAGGTGCCATACCTGCCTGCCAACCAGTGCCAGCTGTTTTGACTGATTTCACCCCCTCCCTTACTCCCCAGCTTGGCCTCATTTTTATTCCTTTCCTCACCCTCCAACACACAATGGTCTTTCTTTTATCTCCCTCCCTTCCTAATCAGACCTGACGTTTTTGTTGCTGTTTGAGTAAGTCTAAAGGCCTTGAGGCTCACCCTGATCTTTTTAACTGTGCTCAACCTGGGTGCACCCTGGCTGCCCCCTGCCCCCTGACCCCTGCAAGAGATTCTGGGTCTGAATGTACATTGGGAGTATTTTTAAAGGTCCCTGGCTCCAGGTGAATCTAAAATGCAGCCAGTTAAGACTGTTGTCTGTTCCCTGCATACTCAGAGTGCAGTTTCCAGACCAGCAGCATCTCAGACCCAGCTTCGGACCTGAATCTCATCCTGAACCAGTTGATAACCTGCGTGAGATCAAGGTCCCCAGGTGGCTGTACGCACATGAACTTTTCAGAAGAATCAAATGGATACGACACTGACACCGACTGGGTGAACTTAGGTAGTCCCCTGCCTCCGTTTCCCCATCTACATGATGGCACTAAAAATAGCGCTGTCTCCCAGGGATGGAGGAAGGAGTAAAAGGGGTCACCGTGGTCATCAGGGGAGGGGCTGGATGAAGCACTTGATAAGTGGCAGCCTCGTTATCATTCATTTCTCCCTGTCTCACTCCATGTCTTTTCCTGCTTCGTGGTTGGAGGAGGCCAAAGCAGGTCCACTCTTTATTTCTAGGATCCTTCTCTGTTATGCTGGGAAGCAGAGCCGACAGAAGGCTGACAGATGACGTAATCACATCCAAATTAAACATTTCCCATCTGAAGCCCACAAAGAGGCCGCGGCTCCCTTGGTTCACCTGCATCACCCAAAGCCACCATAACCTGGGCTTCTTGAGGCCCTGCTGCCCGATGACACACTCACCCACCTGCCGAGAGCGCTCCGTGACGCCTGTACCCCATTACACAGGCGTGCTGTTTCCAGAAGCTGTGTGGTGACTGGGCCCCACCACGCCTGAGGCTGGCGTGTCCACAAGGCTGCCAGGCACTGTTTCAAGAGGCAGATCATTTAAAACCAGCAATTGGAACTCCGCTGGCTTTTGCAAGGAATTAATTGAAGGAATCCAAGATTCCAGAGGGATCATTGTAAAAAGGACGGGGAGGGGGAGATTTTGAATGTTTAAAGCCGCCTGGGATCTATTTAGGGAGGTTCCAAACATCGGGGTTGTGTCCAGTCTGCAGCCCAGTATTTTCTAGTGCTCTCTTTGGGAGAGGTCAGGCCTCCCCCACAATTGGATGGAGTCTCTTTGAAAAGCTGACATTGAACTGGGACATAATAACAGCCTCGGGACATCAGAGCCCTGGTGCCTGGCCTGCAGTCCTAGACGTTTTTATGTGCATCACATTAAGAGCCTCCATCTCCCTGGACAAAGCAGGGAAGCTCCTCCATGGTGGGTGGCCCCAATTAAACCCTGTGCCTAGTGAGTTTCCGCCAAGGCTGACTGGAAGGCGGCCAGGGCTGATTAGAAAGCAGGCACCTCAAATGGCCCAGCGCGGCCGTAATGAAAAGCCCTGGAAAACTGCTAAATGACACAGAGGAAAATCATTACAGTTGAGCCTCCTCCACCCCACCCCCATGCTCCCTAATGCCTTAAAAAAAAAAAAAAAAACCTTCTTCAGAATTGCCTAAATATTGCTTTGCCCAATGAGTTAGCTGTACAGTAAATGAAAGATCTCTCACAGACATACAGCTTTGAACACACTGCTCTCATTAGCAAACAGTTCTCTGGTCTAAAAAGCACAGAAAGGGAATGCAGACAAAAACAAAACAAAAACAAACCCCCTCTTAAAAAAAAAAAAGGAGATAAATTGCCACATACACCATAGAGCTGACAAGCAGACTTAGAATGTTTGCAAATCTTGATTTAATTTAAGAACAGTAATAAGAGTTTTTTTTGAATAGTGACAAAACCAATACGCACTCTTTTTGAAAACCTTGGAAAAGAAAGTATGATGAGAGAATGAAAGTAATTTATCACCCGCCCCTCAAAGATGACTACAAATAACATAGTATCTTCCTTCTGAAAGCCCATTTTGCGTAGCTGAGATTGCATCCGATATAGTGAACGGCTTTGTGTAACTACTGTTATATGTGGCATACGCTGCAGGTATTAAAATGCTCTGGACCTTCACTGTCAATAGCCGGGACAAAACCCATCAGAGGAGTGTGACATAGCACACTTAGCAAAACTTTGGAAGCTCTCTTGCTGTGGGGCAGCTGAGCTGTAATAATCGTAGCAGTGGTGGGGATACTGACACCATCACGCCCAGAATGGGGAAGGGAGGCAGGGACTCATATTCCTGAGTTACACTGGGCCAAACATTATGCCAGGGAATGTTCTGTAGGGTTCCTCATTTAATCCTCCAACAACACTTCAAGGGGTTATTCCAATCTCCTCTGACATAGAAGGAAACGTGTTCATCGATAGGTGAGGTCACTGGCCAAAGTTCCCGAGCTAGTGAGACAGCTAGGAAGACAACGTAAATGCATCGGGTTCTCCCTTCGTCCTCCCGCCTCGTCCACTGGCAGATGAAAAGCAGTATCTCCTCAGAAGAGCATGAGTTTGGCGTCTACTCCTTGCTTGTGAGTACCATGCAAAAGATAAGCACCCACTGAACACAGGTTCCACAGATAGCCTTCATCCTACTTTGAATCTCGCTCACAAGCCTAGTGATTCAACCCACAAAACACGACGTTCATGAGGCCATCTCTTTTCCCAATGAAAATTTTAATTTTACATATGAAAGGTATCATATGTTGTTAATAATGTACAACTAGGAAAACAGAAGAACAAAGGCAGACTCATGTCTCAGAAAGTTCCACTGCGATATACAGAGACTCGAGTTTGGTTGATAAAGAAATAGCAGAGACGACAATGGTAATCAAAGTTACTCTCACTAACGGGCTGCTTACAGTAGGGCAGCACCATTTCAAGAACAGAAACATCAGAGTGTTCTGTAGCATAGTATCCTAATCTAGAAGATGAAAGTGAGAATGTCTAATGCACAAAGAAATAAGTAATCCCCTACTGGTAAAACGGCAACCCAATCCAGTACTCATGTCTGGGAAATCCCATGGCCAGAGGGGCCTGGCGGGCTACAGTCCGTGGGGTCTCAAGAGAGTCAGACAACCACCCCCCCCAGCACTGACAAAATCTGGGCGAGTGGCAGTGGCAGAATTTGAAAGTGGGTCTGTTTTCCAGAAACACATATAAGGTCCATCTCAGCATCTTTTACTGGGTAGCATGAAGCATGGAGGGCTTCCCTGGGGCCCAAACGGTAAAGAATCTGCCTGCAATGCAGAAGACCTGGGTTTATCCCTGGATTGGGAAGATCCTAGAGAAGGAAATGGCAACCCACCCCAGCGTTCTTGCCTGGTGAATTCCATGAACAGGGGAGTCTGGCATCCTACAGTCCACGGGATCGAAAAGAGTCAGACATGACTGAGTGACTAGAAAGGAAGCCCTGGACCAGTGGTACAATATCCCCCCATCCCCATCATGCCAGTAGGAGTTTCAGGTTCCAGGGGGACTTAGTGGAGGAAAGAACTATATTCCTGGGGTCTAGCAGTAGATGTCTATAGACCCATCCCTGAATGCTTAGCCAGACAAGATCTCAGCTGGGAATGGACAGCATTTCAAATTCATCTTGAACTTTCAGCAGCACATTGTAAGACACACTCATAATTCACCCGGATTATCTCTGGGTGCCAGAATACTCACCCAGGCAAGTCACGGGCCTGAGGCAAGATAGTGTAGCTATGCTCAAATGAACGGGGAAAGCCGTTGAGAGAGGCGAAACTTTGAGGCCTGCTAGAGGATGGAGGAAACTGAGGACAAAAACATAGAGAGCAAAACTGAAGGCAATATCTGTTGAATGGATGCAGTATAATGTAAAGACAAGGAAACCTGAACAGGTGCAAAGAGAGGAAACGGTGTGTGAAAAGGTAACCTCAGATATTAAAATTAGTAGGTATTAGATTTTTATAGCTCTTTAACTTTGACCCTTACAACAGCTCTGTGAGGATGGTAATATAAATAGCAGTTGATAAACTCTAAGCTAGCACATAGATTATAGTCTGTGTGAATCTTTGTTTTTTTTTTTTTTTGGCTGCACTGCCTAGCATGCGGGATCTTAGTTCCCTGACCAGGGATTGAACCTGAGCCCCCTGCATTAGAATGCAGAGTCTTAACCACTGGACCACCAGGAAATCTTTTTAACTCCATCATTATGTTAAGCCAGATGTTTAGACTTACCCTGTCCCCTAGAATGTGACCACAGTGATGTGACCCGTGAACCCTCTGTATCGAATGCTATTGGAAGTCGAGTGGTCTTGCCAGAACTGGAGAGACTTCTAGACATCTGCTCCACACATTTCTTCGGACTCCTCCTGAACTCTCCACACACTCTCCCCTCATCCACTGTCCTCTCCCCTGTCCTGAATCAATCCAGACAGGGAACCCAGCACCTCTTGTTTGCCCAAAACTGCTCAAGAAAGGCATTTGTGTGTGCAGCAGTTGTCATTGAAATTTGGAGACCCAAATGCTTTTTATTTTTGATTGTGGAAAAATGCTGTCTTGGTCAGGGTTCTCCAGAGAAACAGAAGCAATAGGACACAAATAGAAACACAGAAGGAGAGTTAGTACGAGGGATTGGCTCACCCAGTTATAGAGGCTGAGAAGCCCCACCATCTGCCATCTGCAAGCTGGAGGCTCGGGAAAGCTGTTGCCACAGTTACAGTTCAAGCCTGAAGGCCTAGGAACCTGCCGGGGGTGGGTAGGCGGGCAGGGTCTCAGTCCTGGTGTGAAGGCCTGAGAACCAGGAGCGCTGATGTCCAAGTGCAAGGGAAGGTGCGTGTCCCAGCTCAAGCACAGAGAAGGAATTTACCCTTCCTCCCACTTGGGGGACTTTTTCTTCTTTTTAGGCCCTTGGTGGCTTCAACAATGCCTACACGTATTGGTGGGAGCTGATCTCTGAACCCAGGCTACCCAGGCAGATGATAATCTCTTCTGGAAACAGCGTCACAGACACACCCAGAAATAATGTCTTATGGCTTATCAGGGCATCCTTAGCCCAGTCAAGCTGACACATAAAATTAAGCATCGCGAGTCCACACAACATATAATTTGCATTTCAGCCACTTGAAATTGTGCAATTCAGTGGCATGCAGGATGTCCACAACGTGGTTCAGCCGTCGCCAGCATCAGAGGGGTTTACATCATGGAGGCCTAAGCTGATTTAAAGCAGATATTGTTTTTTTACAAGTCACCAGGTCACCCACCCAGTGATGTGAGATCTCCCTAAATCCAAAGACTTCTCTCCTGGCCTCTCCTTTTCTCCTGTCTCTTGTTTGAAATAATTCAGCCTCCACCGCAGGCCTGGCCTATCCCAGCAGATCAATAACTCATGAATGGATCCTGCAGAAACAGAAGGTCCTTCATTCCCTGCTTCACTCTTCAGCAGAACAGAATAACCAAAGTGCTGAGGATTCAGACGCCTTCTCTGCTCAAAAAGAAGCTGGAAAGAGGTGGATTTCCTCAGGGCTCTGAAGGATGTCGTCTCACTCAGAAGGAAGAAAGATTAATCATTGGTTTGAGCTTAAGATTAAAAAATTATTGTTGTTGTAAACTTTTAAAATATAAAAGCTGGAATCCATTCTCTCAACCATGGAGCTAGGAGTGAAACCAAGCCAGATCTTCTCATTTTTAGTTCAGACTGACTGAAAGGGTCCATTTATAAAGGTTGACCCAAGAGACCATGATTGACAGGAGCCTGAGCTCTGATTTCTCAATGGGAAGCCTTCCACGCTATTCCCCACCCTCCACAATGGACTGATGACCCTGCTCTTTGATCTTTAAACACTCAAGATTGTTATCAAACCAAACTTGGGTCCACTTGCCCATACACAATGAAGCCAATCTACTGATATTGGATTGTGGCGAAGGAAAGTGCAGAGTTTATTGCAAGGAGAGTTGGACCATAAAGAAAACTGAGCACCAAAGAATTGATGCTTTCAAACTGTGGTGCTGGAAAAGACTCTTGACAGTCCCTTGGACAGTAAGGAGATCAAACCAGTCAATCCTAAAGGAAGTCAATCCTGAATATTCATTGGAAGGGCTGATGCTGAAGCTCCAATACTTTGGCCACCTGATGCAAAGAACTGACTCATTGGAAAAGACCCTAATGCTGGGAAAGACTGAAAGCAGGAGAAGGGGACGACAGAGGATGAGATGGTTGGATGGCATCACCAACTCGATGGACATGAGTTTGCGTAAACTCCAGGAGTGGTGATGGACAGGGAGGCCTGGCATGCTGCGGTCCACGGGGTCACAAAGAGCTGGACATGACTTAGCGACTGAACAACAACAAACAAGGAGGATGGGTAGCCTGTGCCCTAAAACCCTGAACTCTCTGATGGATTTCAGCAAAAGTGTTTTTAAAGGCCAGGTGAGGGAGGGGTATCCCAAGGTATCTGATCAGCTTGTGCACAATTCTCTGATTGGTTGATAGTGAGAAAACAGGGTAGTGTCCCTGGGGTTAATCTTTAGGTGCCAGTAGGTTTGGGGGCTACTGATCTGATCAGTCTCAGATCGTGATCTGGGTGTTCATGATTATCAAGTACCTAAACCTTCCACTTGGTGGTGGTTTTAGCATCTATAAAACAACTTAGGAAGGCGACATCAGATACTATTTTCTCAGTGCTTCAGAGAGGAGCTAAAGTGGAGGACCTGGGAGAGGGGGCTCCCCAAGGAAGGCCCCAGGGGGTCATGCTGGATTACAGCATTTCACTGTGTCATGGCACGGAAAATTAAACCAAAAGCTAAAAGAAAATGGGACTGTTAACCTACTGGAGTTCAAGCCTCTGAGATCTAGGGGCTATGCTAATTCTATCTTAAATGGTGGTTTTCAACTGAGGACATTCCCTCTACCCAGGGGACATTTGGCAATGTCTAGAGACATCAGGGGTTGTCATCACTGGGCTAGGGGTTGCTACTGGCATTTATTGTTCAGAGGCCAAGGTGTTGCTAAACGTCCCACAGTGCACAGAACAGAACCTCCACAACAAAGACTCATCCAGTCCAAAATGTCAATTGTGCCCAAGTTGAGAAACCTTGATCTCAAAGTTTATTCATCCAGCAAATATTTACTAAGCGCTGTCTACGTATCACACCTTGTCCTGAGGGTGAGAAAACCCGTGCCTGTTTTCTTACCATAATTATTTGTGTAATAATAGTCAACACCCAGCGAACGTTAAAGGATATAGGGTCCCATGTTAACTCTTCACATATCTAGTCTTATCTCCTACAATCTCCACGATAACTCTGTAATGTCATCATCTCAAATGACAGAGTAGAAGACCATAGAGGTTAGGCCATATAATTTTCCTAAGGCAGCACAGTATCTGGCTCAAGTTTTAGGATTCCTAACAATCACATACAATCGCTACCAGAGAAAAAGCAATTAGGAATCAGAGTATATACTTCATAGGGGTGTTGTAAAGATTATTTATGTTACCTTTTTTATTTAGTGACTCCACAAATATCGCAGGTTTTCAAGGCTAGAATCTTTAGAATGACTTTTGCTATGGTGGGTGGTTTGAGAGGAGCTAGACCTGAGGGAAGAGAGAAGACAGGGCGTCTAAAAAGGGACTGTGATCACAGGAAATCCTGAATACCAGATGATTCCCCAGGGATGATAAACCTCTGCTGAAGATCCTTTTTAGGAGAATGAGCGTGTGTGTGTGTGTGTGTTGGGGAGGGGAGACTTAGTGGACTGCAGAAGACAAAGAATCCCGACAGACACTATTGATGAGGAGAGTGTGGACCAACCGACAAAAGAAGCATCTCTATTTCTCAGAATCTCAATCCACCCCTTTCCAGTAAGTGTTTATCCCTCTCCACATGCGTGAAGAGTTCTCTGCACCCTCTCCTTTCACCGGGATCCTCTGAGAAGGAGGAAGTGTGCAAATATATTAACGGTCATTTTGTAAAAAGAAACGGGGAGGAGCCAGGAAGTCTGGAAAACCCCTCAGCCCCTGATGTGGGTCTGACACCCCAGGGAAGGACAGAGGGAAGG
>NW_011494867.1:4056450-4060998 GCF_000754665.1 Bison bison bison
GCTGCAACCCCATGGACTGTAGCCCATCAGGCTCCTCCATCCATGGAATTTTCCAGGCAAGAGTACTGGAGTGGGTTGCCATTTCCTTCTCTAGGAGATCTTCCCAACCCAGGGATCAAACCTGGGCCTCCCACACTGCAGGCAGACTCCTTACCATCTGAGCCACTTGGGAAGCCCACTGTGCAGTCTAAGAAAGCTTCTAAGGAAGTCTCCAAAAGACCCTGGAAGAGGACTTGGGCCAAAGCCAGCCATCAGAGGTGTGTCCTGTGCTTCCTAGGGATGAGCCTGCTTTAGTGTCATGCACTGACTGCTGGCTAACGGCCGCCCACCAGGAGTGTGGCCTTGGCAGGAAGGCAGCAAGGGGTTCAGGGCATGGCAGCTGGGCCCTCGGTTAGCTGGTTCTCTTCCCTGCTGTGCAATGTTTGTGAGAGGTATTCCCACGGCCACCACACTGATGTCTAATAAATGTCTCACGGAACACCCATGGGATGTCCCTAATGGTCCTGTGGTTAACAATCTGCTTTCAAATGCAGGGAATGCAGGTTCAAGCCCTGGATGGGGAGTGGAGACCCCACACTCTGTGGGGCAGCTGAGCCCCCGGGCTACGGCTAGATAAGCTCGAGTCCTACAACCACTGAGCCCACGTGCTCTCAAGCTGTGCTCCACAACAAGAGACACTCCAGCACAGCCTCCCTCTCCCCCTAAAACACCCACAAATGCTCTTTTGATTCAACTAGACATGCGTGTCCTCAAACACACGCCCTTCGGGCAAGCAGTGTGCCACCTGCCTGTCCTGGGAACTGAATTGGAGCCTCTGTTTACCTTCCCGTCTTAGAACCAGTGAGCTCACCTGCTTGCAGGACACGTGACACCTGCCCTCTCCGTGCACACACCCTCTCACTCCACCCACCCCGCCCCTGAATGGCCCCGTCTGCGGTTTTGTTTCCTGTTAAAATCTGTATCTCCACTTCAATTGTCTGGCCCTTCTGTTTCTTTATGAAGCCACGAGGCCCAGGATAAGAAGCTATAAACACCATAATCATGTGTAAACAACACCTCTCTCAGATGAGCTCCGAGCAAAGGAGGTGGTCCGGTCGTCACTCCTCTCCTGCGGGCCATGCCCACCCTCCTGGGGCATCAGGTACGATGGGAGGGGTGTGTCTGAGCTGCTGGACCCTGGCCAGCCTGCTGAGAGTCCTTTGGTGGGATCTGAAACGGGGGTCAAGCGGGGCAGATGGAGGTTAGGGGCTTTCAGGATCCTCCCTGAGTGCTCTGTAGGTGGCCGCAGGGCGCTTGACTCAGATCCAGGAGAGGCACCTGGCTCCAGGCTGGCAGGGAGCCAGAGGCAGAGGGTATAAGCTTGCTGTGAACGATGGTGTCTGGACTCAGAGCATGCTTTATTGTTGTGTGTCTCTTTAAAACTAATTCCTCAGTGAAAGATGTTTGAAACCTAAGCCTTCCCAACCTCCCTCTCCATTTTATTGTCGGTTGCAGACACTTGTCCCTGTTGAGAGTGAGGAGTCCTGCTAATAAGCAAATCCCTGCTGGATGCTGAAGGCCTGAGCAACACCAGGCACAGCTGCTGAAAACTGGGGAAGCTTCTCCCAGGTCTAGGAAACAGCAAACCTGTGCATCCCCCAGAGCATCCCAGGCTGTGCTGCCTAGAGCAGTAAATGAAGAAAGGGGGTTTGCTCAAAAATGTTTGGACTACGTGCATGTGAAAACTGTCTTCCAAAAATGTATATGGGGTAGCACAGTGGCCTCAAAGCATGGTCCCCTGACCACCAGCAGCAGCAGCAGAATCACCAGAAAATGCATTAGAAATGCAAGTTCTGGGGCTTCCCTGGTGGTACAGTGGGTAAGAATCTGCCTCCCAGTGCAGGGGACACGGCTTCCATCACTGGTCCAGGAAGATCCTACATGCTGTGGGACAACTAAGCCCATGGGCCACAGCTACTGAGTCCACATGCTGTAAGTACTGAAGCCCCTGAGCTAGAGCCCGTGAGACACAGCTACTGAGTCCACATGCTCTAAGTACCGAAGCCCCTGATCTAGAGCCCGTGAGACCCAACTACTGAGCCATGTGCCACAGGCACTGGAGACGGGAGCCTTGGAGCCCATGCTCCACAACAGGAGAAGTTACCACAATGAGAAGCCCGCACTCTGCAATGAAGAGTAGCCCCGCTTGCCGCAGCTAAAGAAAGCCCATGGCAGCAATGAAGGCCCAGCACAGCCAAAAATAAATAAATAAAACAAATCTTAAAAACAAAAGAGAAAAAAATGCAAAGTTTGGACACACCCCACCTACTGAATCCGAAACTCTGGGGATAGGACCCGGCACTCTGTTTCATCAAGATTTGCAGGTGATCCTGATCATCACTCAAGTGTGAGCATCCCTGCTCTGGAAACAGTGAGTGTGTTTTCAGCAATAACTAAAACACCCGACAGTTTCATCTGTAAGAATTGCTTCATCACAGCGTGCTGGTTCAAATATTTATTGAGCTACTACTATGTTCTAGGCTCTGGACTTGGCATGGGAAGATGTCACGGTAATTCAAGACGCACAGTCTTGTTCTCCCATGTTCATATTCTAAGCAAGAGAGTGGATGTCAATCAAATACACAAGTGAGTATATAAGAACCAGTTACTTAATTTCCTATAAATAAGACTGACACACCTGATTCAGCATGGGAGATGAAGAAAAGCTTCTGGAGGGAGCTCTGCTTAGAAATAAAAAGGAAACACAGATATTAGGTTGGTAAACTTCGAAATGCAGGTGGCTTTATGGGCAAAGGAAGCAGCATGAAGGCATTGGGATGAAGGAGGGTCATTTAAGGCACTGACAGAATATCAGGGCAACTGACATGCAGAGGTCAAAGGGCAGAGGATGACAACACGGGATGCACAGAAGAGGCTTGAAGCTGTGCTGAGAAGCTGTTCTTTATTAGGAGATCCATGGCATCCACCGAAAAGTTGGAAGACGGGCAGGGCAACGTGAGAAGATCGGCAGTGATCGAGACGCGGAGGATGGGTGGGGAGGGCCTGGGGGTGGGGGTCCACTTAGGATGGCAGTGTAGTTGTCAAGGCCCCAGATGAGGGCCAGGGGGTGACAGTGGAGATTTAGAGACAGGGAAGGAGCTGAAAGGCATTGGCAAGAGCCGATCCCAGGGGGACGGGAGATAAAGGTGTTTACAAAGAGTCCCAGCAATCCCACTACCAGGCATATAGCCAGAGGAAACTGTAATTCCAAAAGACACATGCAGCCCGGTGTTGCCTGCAGCACTGTTCACAACAGCCAGGACATGGAAGCAACTTGAATGCCCATCCACAAGCGAATGGATAAAGAAGACGTGGTGGAGATTTAAAATAGAATATTACTCAGTCATAGAAAGGAATGAAATTGGGTCCTTTGTAGAGATGTGGATGGACCTAAAGACTGCTACACAGAGTGAAGTAAGTCAGAAAGAGAAAACCAAGTATCGTATATTAATGCACATATGTGGAACCTAGCAAAATGATACAGATGATATTTGCAAAGCAAATAGATGAAGAGAACAAACTATGGACACCAGGGGTAAGAGGGGAGGTGGGGTGAATTGGGAGACTGGAACGGACACATACACAGTACTGTGTATAAAATAGATACCTGATGAGCGCCCACTGTGTAACACAGCGAACTGCTCCGTGCTCTGTGGTGACCTAAATGGGAAGGAAATCCAACACAGAGGGGGCTGGCTCCCTTTGCCAGTATAGGATAGCAGAAACTAACACAACATTGTAAATAACTCTACTTCAATAAAAATTGATTAAAAAAAGTAAAGTTTAAAAAAATCCATCAGTGATATGGGTGGTGGGGGGAAGAGTTCTGTTTCTGGCCTCACAGCTAGAGGAACGGGGATGTCATTCAATGAGGTGACGACCCTGAAGAGCATCGGGTTTCAGACAAGGTGAGCTGAGAGGTGAGACACAAAGAAGGGGGTTTTTCGCGTGTTGAGTCTGGGCTGTCCTTGAGACTGACAGGTACACGCCTGGAGTAGAGTCTCAGAGGAAAGATCCGGGCTGGAAATATCAAAACGTGAAGTGACTCATACGTGTGTGTCCCGGGGGGAAGCCACGGAGTCTGCAGTGAGAAGACAGTAGGTCTCGGGACCCATCCTGCAGGGACTCCAAAGGTTTGTATGACGACATGAAGAAGAAAGAAGAGGAGGGGGATATGGGGGAAGGATGCAGGTAGGGCAGATTGCACCGCTGATAAAGCTCGGGTTCTGCCGTCTGAGCCAGCTACTGTTTCCTTTCAAGCCTTAGTTCCTCTATCTGTAAAACGTTGGGGAAAGCAGTCCAAAAATCAAGCACTCTATTGTGAGAATTACTGATATAATGTTTAATACATAGCAATGAGCAGCAACCATAGTGACCCTTGCCCTGAGCAATGTACAGAAGACTCTTAATATTATTTTTGGAATTATTAACAGGAGTCAATCCATCCTGTTTCTCAAAGGATTATTTTGCTGATATCCACTTTACAGTAATAGAATTGGGGGGGGGGGG
>NW_011494867.1:4061098-4107408 GCF_000754665.1 Bison bison bison
AGAGAAATGGGGGGGGTGGTGTGTTTGAGTTTTTCATTCCGATCAGTAACCTTGGGCATTCATTTTGAGCCTCTAATCCTCTTTGAAGAAATTGGGAGGAAAAAAAAAAAACAACAACCAAGGCTTGATTTCAACATAGCAAGTATTTTTTTAAAGAGAGATTAAACTATCTTCTATGAAACTATTCTCTTAAGGAAGTATTGCTCTGCAATTCGTATGTCAGAAGGGATTATGCCAAGTTCTGTGCACAAGTTCATCACTTGAAAAGAAAAATCTGTACAGAGAAAGAAATTGAGGCACAGAAAGGTCAAAGAACTACTCAAGGCCATTTGACTAGTGAATGATGAGGCCGGGGTTCAGAAAAAGGCTTATCAGACTCCAGACTAAGCTCTTTTTTTTTAAACATGAACCAGGAGTCAGTTTTGTAGGTCTCTCTCTCTCTCCCTCCAGTCAACAAATAATAATTCTTCATCCTTGTTGGAAAAAAAAAAGTCAAGCACGATCATACGATTACACAGATAGATACTGATAGATATGAAACTTTTTGTGAATTTGAAGGAAAATAAAGTGTTAGTTATCATCATTGTTAAAGACTAAGAAAAATGAGCTAATTACAATGATCCACTTTAAAGTGATTTTATCTAGTGTGAATATCTTACTAGTTTAAAGCACAAAGCTGTACAATTAAGAAATAATTCTGTGTGTCCCTGAGAACCTTCTGGAGCATGAGTGATGGGGTGCATTCCCCACGATACACTCAGGTAGAATGACAGCGGGTTCGGGGAGAAAGACAAAAGGAAGCAAACAATGGCTTCGAGACGGGGTGGCTCCAGACCCCTCATCTCCAACTTCTTTTTTCAGCTTCCCAAGGAATCCCCATGGGGCTTGACTTGGTTGCCTGGGAAACCCTGGTCTGCATAACCTGATCACATGGCATCCCGTGACATATGGAAGGGCCCGCCAGCCACACCAAGGACCCATCACAGACATGTCATCACAGACATGTCATCCTAAGTCTGAACATTTCATGTGCTGTGAGCTCGGAATTTAAAATTCAACAAGTTATCCATCAGGAAGAGAAGGTATCACAAATAAACCCCACAGTGCTCTCAATTCAACAGTGGATTTAGGAACATGTAACACTGTGGTCTCATGTATACAGGCAAAAAAAATGCAGCAAAGCCAAATGTTTAGTTTCAAAAAAAAGGAAACTTCTAGTCAGTTCTGCTCCAGTGTCTTCTCTGTGGTCCAATTAATCAAATCAGAATGGATCTAAATTTGGTAGCCACTTGCCAAGCCCGCAAAAAAAAGTCTGATTCTGATTATTAAATAAACAACTCCCAAAAAAGGAGGTGTTATGGAGAAAGACAAATATTTTCTTCCCCTGAATTGCAATGTTTTGAACCCCTCCCATGAGTTGGTGGTAGGAAAAGACTGAACTACTAGAAATTGAGGATCTATCACATCACATTTTATTCCAAACATAGCATATCCAAATATCTAAATCACCCCTTTAAAAACTTTGTGTTATTCTTTGTCTTACATTTTAAAGAAAATAGTTATGACACATTCTTGGATGATCTAGCCTTTGGCTATACACTTCTTTACGGAGCTCTATAAATTAGTTGTCTCTTCAATGTAAAAGCTTCAAAGCAAATACTAATGAATTCAATTTTGCTAACAATCTTTTTGATGATTCTTTATGGTATAAGCCAGAAGTCTTGTTTCAACAACCTTAAGGCTGCCTTTGTTGGGATACGAATCAGCCAATTTAGAGCAGAGTTCCAACCCTAATGGCTACTAACTGTCTTTGGGAGAATAGCCTGCTCTGGTCGTTATAGTCATCATATGTAAAGGGGCAATGCTTTATGACTGTTGAACATATAAATGAAATAGGAAATGGGGAACCTTGTGGTTGAACAGGGAAAAAAATTTGGATGGATAACACATCACATTCTCAACCAAACTCTCCTACTGGGGATGTGCACGTGTGGAGGTGGGCATTGGGGAATGGGGTGGGTCAGTACACGGAGGACGGGGGCTCCCACTCTGTATGTTACACACTTCCAAACCAGCTGAGCATGTTAGGATGAACATGCTTCACACACACATGTCAGTGATCAAAAAGACACAAGAGCAAAGATAGCAAGAAGATACAAAGTGCCTGTGGAGGGAGATGCTGGTTCTTGACTTCTGTTCTGAAACACAGTGGAATTAAATGTCTGGATCCATGTCCAGAACTGTTGACCCTCTGCCGGCTGGAGGCTGGCTCGATTTTAAGATGAACTGTGCAGTGGAGTAAGGAAAGGCAGAGCCTCGGATACTCTGGCCCATCTGAGCCTCAAACTGTCTCCCTGAGCAGTTTGATATCCTCACTGGATGAAATAAAAGATAGAAAAGAGAGAGAAAAGAACAAGAAAACATAAGCTCTATTGATCACAGCTACGGTCACCAAGCTGTTACTATCTATCATTAACATTGACTGAGATTTTGCTAGGATCTGGGGGTGGTGGCTTAGCAATTTTTAAAAATAAATGTCTCTCCTGATGGTTGCACAACTGTTTGAAGAAGGCAGTATGCTCCTCCCCAGCTGCATGTGGGGAAAATGATCCTGAAAAGGTTAGGTAACTTGATCTGTAGTCACAGGGCTAGCGAGTTGTAGGGCTGGAAATAAAATGCCAGCAATCTGGAATGTTACATGGGATTAAACAGCAGGAGCTCAAAAGTACTAAAGCAGAGAAGTTGGCAAATTGATCCTTTCTGAGTATAGCTGCATTTCTTGTGGGCTTGGCTTATTCACTCATTGAATTTTTCATGCTGGAAAGGATGGTGCAAGACTTTGAGCTCAGAAAGAGAGTCAGGAATCTTTTCCACATATCCATGACAGATGACCTTCTGTTCTTTGCTTCAAGAGCTCCAGTGAAAGGAAATTCAAGTTTTATGTGGATGGGTCTTTGCATGGTGGGATAACTCTTGGTCATACTTCCTTAAAGACAGCAGAAATTAGGGACTCCCCTGCTGGTCCAGTGGCTAAGACTCTGAGCTCCCAACGCAGGGTCCTCGGTTCGATCCCTGATCAGGGAATTAGATCCCACATGTCACAAGCAAAACATCCCACGTGCTGTGACTATGACTCAGCACAGCCAAATAAATAAATATTAAAAAAAATTATGCAGGAATTAGTGGCTCCACAAAATGCATCAAATACCTTAGTTCTTATAACTGGAAACCCACATCGTTCAGTCTGTTTCCTCTTCCATATGCTGAGGCTTAAAATGTAAGTAGACAATGCTTGTGTCCTCAATGAATTTGGATGGCTTCTCTGGGGCAGAAAATAGTTTATGGTTAGGCAACTTATTAGCCCTAGATTCGAATCTCAGTTTGGCCTTTTGCTACTCTTTAATCTCTAAATAATTTCCTTAAATTGACCCTCAGTCTCCTCATCTGTAAATTGATGAACACAGAACACACATCGTAGGGCTTTGGGGGAAGAAAATATATAAAGTTTCCAGCATATTACAGAATAGCAAGCTAGTGCTGTTGGCTTCCTGCTCCCTTTCACCTTCCTCTGATTTCTCTCTAGTTTCTTTAATGAACCCCTTGAAATGAGAGGCGCCCATCTGTACACACAACTCCAGGGATGATGCTGATGCAGAGGTAGAACCATCAGACCCCACAACATAAACATCCCTGACCATTTTCAATTTAAACTCTCATGTCTCCCATGGTAAACTTACTGATTTGACGAATGGCCCCCAAAGCAAGATGCCCTTTTCTCCCAATCTGCATTCCGTTTTTGAACAGCGTTCCCGCCTGTTGATTTCACCGTGCCTTGCTTCTGTCATCTGTGCTATTAGCAATCCCTCCCTGTTTTGTGGCAGCTGAAAATGTGATAAGCATACTTTCGACCCAAGTAACTGATAAAAAAATGACAAACAAGACGGAGCCAAGGGAGTGATCCCGCGTCGCCCTGCTGCAGACCTCCTACCAAGTTGACAAGCAGTCGTTAATCAACCTCCTCAGTCATCGGTGATTCTATTCAGAGGTCCCACCATCTAGTTCCCATGTCATAATCCTGCACACACAACCACCAGGGCAACTTTATCAAGTCCTTCTCTGACACCAAGATGCATTTGTCCCCTGAGCCACCAGCCTCATAGGAAAACCACCGATATGTATGTAGAGTTATTTTGGTACAAAAGCAGGCTGCTATAGAATCAACATATATTTGTAAATACTCATCGGTCTAAAGAGAGGCACCTGGTTCTTTAGAGATTACTTCCCTTTAAAAAGATTGAGCCACTTCTTCACTTTCGGGACGTGACTTCAATAGATAGTCTCCCCTTTAGAACACATGGATATTTCTAGTCTAGTGGCATCTTTCCTAGTTTCTACGAAAATTCAAAGGTTGTAGAAAAGTACACTAATGAATTTTCAGATCTCAGCATTGTTTTCACAAGCCCTGAAGGAAGATACCTGCTTTTCTCTATGTGATCATTATCTTCTTCCCTATCAAGGAAAGTTTCCACTTTTCAAAAATATGTTTGATCTTTTCTTTGCTGTGAGAAGACAGATCCATGAAGCTTCATTTCAGACCAGCATGTTTTGTAATCACTGATACACTTTTACATTTTGCGTTTTTAAACTAGTATCAGAATATATCCCTGTTTGTGCTGTTTCATGCCCTAGTGGTAGAATTAAGCAAAGTTGGCTACATCAGCTACCTGGATCATAATGCAGATCTTAAAACACTGAAAGACTAGCAATTATAATGTTTAAATTCAATTTTTGTATGACTATGAAAAAGTCTTATCTGTACTAGTTAAGAATTACCTTATATCTTCTTGAATTAATTAGTTCCTTGATTTTAATTCCCTTGAGACAGAGAATTGGGTCTAATTCATGAGTATCTTCATTCCTCTTAAGGTACTGATGTATTACTGCATGCATGCATCCTAAGTCGCTTCAGTCATGTCTGATTCTGTGACTCTATTGACCATAGCACTCCAGACTCCTCTGTCCATGGAATTCTCCAGGCAAGAATTACTGGAGTGGGTTGCCATGCCCTTCTCCAGGGAATCCTTGCAACCCAATCAAACCCATGTCTCCTGTGTCTCCTGCATTGGAGGCAGGTTTCTTACCACTAGCACTAGCTGGGAAGCCCTGATGTATTACTATTTATATTTAAAATAACGTACAGTGCTCATGCACAAATATATTGTTGAAAACTACTCTTGCATTAAACATACTGTTCATTTTTCAAATGCTTAATTCTAATAGAGACCCTTCTCTTTGTATAATATTTGTCCCATCAAGCCTTAGATTTGTGGCTTGTAGATGGCTAGACAGAAGACATTTCTTACATCAATTTCCCCAGTGGGTAAATTTAAAAAAATTGTTTCACTTAGCTTTGTTCTTCTCATTTTGATATAGGGCAATTAGATTTTCTGATGTGGCAACCTTACATCATTTTTTCTACAGTGTCCACTTTATACATTTATCAGACAGTTGGTTTATGAGAGTTATGCAGAAACCCATAAAGGCAGCTCTCAATTTTTTAAATGCAAACTGTGAAACAGCTTTAAAATTCACTGAATTTGTCTTCCACTAAAAAAAAACAACAACAAACCAAAGACAAATTATGGAGAATGCGTTTGTTCCTAGCATGATAGATGCAGTGGTAGAAGCAAAGATGAGTAAGACATGGCCCTTATGTTCGGAGACATGTAATTGCGGAGGACAAGGGGGGGAAAAAACCCACAGAAAAAGGAGGCAGAATATGGGAAAATGTCCTGAGTATACAAAATGCTATGTGCAAAAGCTGGAGGAATGAATTTGGGATTAAAACACTCTGCATGGGGCAGGAAGGCAAGGTGGTGGAGTTCATGGTGATCAAGATTTAGCAAAAATCCCAAAGAGACATTGTCTCTCCTGCTCAAGTTAGAAAATGGTACAAATAAGATGGATTGCTAGGGAATCAAAAATAAACTCTCTCTCCCTCCCTCTCTCTCTCTCTCGAAGGACCTACTCCTACTCTTTGTTATTTGCTGTTTTTTTTTTTAATCTTTTTAAATTTGATGTTGGCTTATACTTGATCTAGTTTTGTGTTAGTTTCAGGTGGACAGAAATGTGACTCAGTTATACACATACATAAATGTATTCATTTTCAGATTCTTTTCCCATATAGGTTATCAGAGAGTACTGAGCAGAGTTCCCTGTGCTCTGCAGTAGGTCCTTGCTGCTTGTCTGTTTTGTACACAGCAGTGTGCTGAGACTGTGCTGGGAAGCGCAGTGACTTGGGAGTTGAGCTGGGGGAGCAGGCAGCATGTTGCGCAGATCTGCTTTGGGTGGTGCTTTCCCAAGGAGGAGAGTGTGGTCTGGTCTCAGAAGGATGCTGAGAACTGGGCTGGGGTTCTCGCAGTCCTGCAAGAGTGCAGTGCGGTTTCTACCCTGAGCTGCGGCCATGTTTTGCGTCGGGCACTGGGGACTAGAGGATCCACTTGTCCTTTAAGTGATCGTCAGGTGAGTTCACCAAGGACCACGCGTTCGCATCTTCTTGTTTCTCCTCGGCCACCCAGAAATCCCACTGTGGCCAGCCCTCGGTCTGGAGCGTAGAATGTATGCATTGCTTTCCTTTCCAGGATAGCTGATCAGCGTGCCTGCCACCTTCCCCAGCAAGGAATGTTGTTTATTGATTTTAAGTCATTCTGGGAACCTACATTCCACGGCAGCTTGTCAAAATACTGTTCAAGTTAATATGTCATTTGATTACCCCCTCATGGCTGCCAAAGATTCCCTAAATTTGATCCATAAATAAATAGAAATCGCATCCCTTTTTACCCTTTACCTTTTCTCCCTCTAGTGATAAACTACCCAATCGTTCAAACTTGCGTGATTAATCTTGAAATGCATAATACAAGGAAGTTGGGAGATGTGAGTACAAATCTTGCTTCTGCTACTATGGGCAAGTGCAATGGATATGAGTGTGGTTTTCAAGGGAGTAAGAATTAATTTTCTCCTAGGGCTTGCAATCACGGGTCCTGTCTAATCATTCAGGTGTGTGTGTGTGTGTGTGTGTGTGTGTGTGTGCACTAAGTCACTTCAGTCGCGTCCAACTCTTTTGCGACCCCATGGACTGTAGCCCGCCAGGCTCCTCCATCCATGGGATTCTCCAGGCCAGAATACTGGAGTGGGTTGCCACGCAGGTGCCAGAGGCAATATCAACTCCTCAGGGTTGACACCTGATCATTCAGTTTAACTAGCTTCTCTCTTCTCCAGTCACTCTCCATCCTCCTATATTCTGGCATTTAATTTTTTTAAATGTATGTTTATTTTATTTTCATCATACAACTTGTTGCTGTCTACTGTTATTTATTTCCTGTTTCCTTTAACAGATAAGTAAACTTCATGTGGGCAGGAGCCTTTCTGTGTATCTAGTATCTGGCACATTATCTCCCATAAGCTAAGCAATGTCTGTTGAAAGTAAAATTCAACGCATGGGATTTGGCAATGGATTCTTAGTGACGGCTCTGTCATGGGATGGCTTGTGTCTACCTCAAATTAAACACTGATGCTCTAACTTCTGATACCTCAAAATCTGACTCTGTTTAGAGACAGAATCTGTAAAGTGGTAATAGAGGCTAAATGAGGTTGTACAGGTGGGCCCTCATTCAATATGACCAGCATCTCTCCAAGAGAAGAAATTTGGGCACACAGAGACATCAGGATGTGCGTGTGCAGAGAAAAGCCAGGGAAAGAGGGGGCAAGTGGGCAGCCATCTGCAAGCTAAAGAGAGAGATCTCAGAGAAAACCAAATGTGTTTTCATTATGGCAAAACAAAAAGCCAGAGGTGCTTTGTTGCAGCAGCCCTAGCGAGCTAATACAGACTCTCAAAGCATGGGCAACCCACAAATAGATAAATAGGACTTCCTCAGAATTAAGAACTTCTGGGTGCCAAAGGATATTGTTAAGAAATGGAGAGGACAATCTAAAAAATGGGGATTCAATATATATTAATATACATATTAATATATAAATAAAATATATTAAATATATTAAAATAAATATATTAAATATATAAAATATATAAAAATTCCTGGAGGAGGGCATGGCAACCCATTCCAGAATTCTTGCCTGGAGAATCCCATGGACAGAGGAGCCCGGAGGGCTATAGTCTATAGGGTTGCAAAGAGTCAGACATGACTGAAGCAACTTAGCACTCACCATAAAGAATTTCTAAAACTCAGCAACAAGAAGACTGGCCAGGTCGTGCTTAGTCAGTCATGTCCAACTCTGCAGTCCTATGGACTACAGCCGTCAGGCCTCTGTCTGTGGGAGAGACAAGTATTCTTTCCCAGGCAAGAATACTGGTGTGGGTTGCCATTTCCTTCTTCAGGGGATCCCTTCCCGACTCAGGGATTGAACCCATGTCTCCTGTGTCTCCTGCATTCCAGGCAGATTCTTTACCTGCTGAGCCATCAGGGAAAGGCAAGAAGACTAACAGCCTAATTAAACAGTTGGTGAAATACCTGAGTAGAGGTTTCTCAAAAGAAGATATATACATGGCTAATAAGCACATGGAGAGAAGTTCAACAGAGTCACTAGGGAAATGCACATCAAAAACAAAGACATGAATGACTTCATGTCTACCAGAATGGCTATAATCAAAAAATGGAAAATAGGAAGTGTTGGTGAGGGTATGGAGAAATTAGAACCTGCATACATCATTTATGGGATCATAAAATACTGAGGCTACTGTGAAGAACAGTGGTGCTTCCCCAAAAAGCTGAACATAGAATTAAGATTCAGAGGTTCCAGGGAATATATTCAGGGATATATTATGGCTTTGGGACTCTCTCTCTCTCTCTCACACACACACACACACTATCTATCTATCTATATCTATATAAAATAATCAACAAAGACCCACTGCACGGCATAGGGAACTCTACTCAATAATCTGTAATAGCCTATGTGGGGAAAGAATATGAAAAAGGATGGATATGTGTTTAGAATAACTGAATCACTTTGTACACTTGAAACTAACAACATTATGAATCGACTATTCTCAGTCGCTCAGTCGTGTTCGACCCTTTGTGACCCCATGGATGTAACCTGCCAAGCTGCTCTGTCCATGGAATTTTCCAAGTGAGAACACTGGAGTGGCTTGCCACTCTAGAGGATCTTCTTGACCCAGGGATCCAACCAGCGTCTCTTGCATCTCCTGCATTGGTAGGCAGATTCTTTACCAATGTGCCACGTGGGAAGCCCCAACTCAACTCTAATATAAAATAAAAATTAAATTTAAAGAAGCAACATACCTACAGGAATTGAAATAGTTTTGTTTCATGGTCTGTGGTTTGGTCTATTTTCATATATGTTCCATAGACACTTGAAAAGAATGTGTATTTTTCTGTTGTTGGGTAAAATACTCTAAAAATGTTGATTAGACTAGGGAAAAAAAAGAAAGATCCAGAGATTCCAAAAAGAATTGAAAAGATAGCAGCCACAGTCCTGAAGACCCACATCCTTGCATTCCTGTTCACTTGAAGTTCATTACCCATCAGCAGTATTTCCTGCCGTTATCAACAAAACATTTCACAGTATCATCCTCCTCAAGGGCCCACCAACACTCTGATATTAAAGCGTACTGTTTAGAAAGAATAACAGGGATTTTTCTATCAAACCTCTCTGCCTCTAAGTTTCACTGCTGCGTATAGTATTTTGACAATTTGTGGACTTTCTCGCGTATGTTTTGTGTGACTAGGAAGGGCCTGACTTCAGCAGGTATGTAGGAATATCAGCTCTGCCAGTTCCCAAGAAGCTTGATGAGTTTCCAAAATGGCTCAGAGGGATGGCTTGTCCAAAGCTTGGTCCTAGCGACCGAGGCTTCTGTTCTGTCATGCTCCAGGAAGCATTGAACAAGACCAGAATTGTCTGAGATAAACTAATTTCTATGGAAGACCTGTATAAAAACCAAAGCAAATGGTGTTAAGATGGCATCCTGCCCTTTGCAAGGAAATCCTTCTAATGGCCAGGACTGATTTCACCCAGCAAGGCTTAAACTGTTGAACTGGACTTCTGGTTAGGCACGGGGGAACCTGCAGTCTCCATTCCCTAATGTGGAGAATGCTTACTAGGCAGCACTGGCAGTGATTTTCAGAATCAGATGATTTTCAGAAGTACATGAACAAAGTAACAGTGAAATCTCAGGGGCTGCACAGAGCTGAAGAGGGACTCCTTTTCTCTCTTGCTGGTTACATCAACGGGAAGTGTTTTGGCTCAGAACTAGTAGAGTTTAATACCTCTCCATTAAAAAGAGAGATTAGCAAGCATTAAAGAAAGAACAAGCCTGAGGCTAGAGCCTTTGGCAGGCAACACTGTCTCATCAGAAGGTAATGGTGGGGGGTGGAAAAAAAATACAATGAAAATAATACAATGTTTAAAATTTTATTATAGCAAATGATGTAAGTATTACTTTGTAAGTACTTCTATTGTGGAAAAAAAAGTGAAGTGGTTTAAAGACAAATAGTAAGTAAATATTAGTACACAGGGTCTTCTAGACATATCCTGAGGGACTCTCTTGTTTCCCTCTCTTCTACTTTTTGCTCCTGTACTTCCAACCCGAGGGCAGAGAACAAATGTGGGGAATTTGGAATCTTCAGAACATTCTACACACAATAGAACAATGGTCTCTTGGCAGTTCCTTTCTTTCTTTCTTTCTTTTTTTTTTTTTTTTAGAATCATGGCTTGTGTTAATTAGAAGATCTCAAAGGTTTTTCTTCAGGAGGTTCTTGCTCATTTTTCAGATGAGATTCCTGGGGCTCAGAGAGGTCATCAAATTTGCCCAGATTCACATAGTCAGCAGTGGAGCCAACACAAGGACTCATGGCTCCCTGTTCACCATCGGCCCAGTAAAGCTGCCCAAGCAGGTTTGGGGCACTCTGCCACTCTGCTCAGCTCCAAGTGCACTCTCTTCCTGCGAACTCTAGCCTGTAGGTACTGGCCAACTGGGAGAGGAGGAGCCCCAGCTTGCCAGCTCCGAGGCAGAGACCATCTGGTGTGTGAGAAAGACGCGTGATGATGCACTCAGGGAGGAGGGGCACCCGAAGCCACAGGAGACCCTGCAGTTCCGTTCTTCCCAAGTGCCTGGTGATGGGCTCTTCCTCCCTAGGACACGGGAGTCTCCGCTGTGTTTACTGTTCCCACAGCCCAGACCCAGGGTGGGCCTTCTGTGACTGTTCCCAGCCCCACCCCGTCTAAACACGCAGCCCCTACTGAGTTCTCCTCAGCTGGCCCAGCAAGACTTTTCTGAACCCTACTGCTGATAAAAGCCAAAGCCATCGCAACAAATGCCGGAGGGGTCTGTGTCCTTTTGTTTATTAGATTTGGTCCTACTGACTGTTAAAAGTCCACTTATGTTTTCACCTCCCCCCAACTCCAGTTTTTTTTTTTTTTTTTCAGATGAGAAATGACCCTAAGGAAAATTGCTTCCCAGTCTCACTTGTCCAAACAGGCATCGTTCCACTGAGAGTGACATGTATATGATTGACTCATGGATGCTGTGTATGTATTCAGATACGGAACACTGCAAAGATTGCACTGACCTCAGTGTTTTCCCTTTGGGCTTTTCTTTTCTCAGACGGTAATCAGGGCAACTGAGGATTTTGTAAAAATAAGTGCTTTGGTGTCATTGAAGAAAAAGCACATTGATTTGTTTCCAATTCGTTAGATCAGCAGGAATCGCATGTAAAGTCTGCCAGAATGACACCTGAGATGGACTAATGCATCTTTCTGGAAGGGTATGTTATGAATATTCCCTTGGGTACCAGAGCTCGCTCTCAGCCATCTTGACCAGCACTCTCTTACATGTAGCCAACATGAAATGAGGAATCATTTGGCTGAAGAGCTACGAAAAGAGGGGAGCAATCCTGTGTCTCTCTCCTCTTCTGCTCTGATGTGAGACTTCCTCTTTCATTCTTCAAGGAGGCAATCTGGATGAAAGTGCCTGATATGGAAAGAAAATTCCTACTAGACTGTTGGCGACGGGCCAGAGATCACTTCCTGACATCACCTGGTACTCCAGCAGAAGGCTGCGGATACACAGGCTCAGGGGCAAGACAGCGCAGCTCCCAAGAGCAGGGCTGGGAAGTCAGGCTGCCCTCACTCGAGAATCCTGGCTCTGATACCGACCGGCTCTGGACTTGAGGCCCTTCACCTCTTCAAGCCTCTGCTTCTTCATCTTCAAAGGGAGACTATAACAAGATCTTCCCCACAGGTTGTGCAAGGAATCTTCCATGCCCTCAGTATGAGCTGGTACTAAGCTGTTATGGTTCTGACATACACATGCCAACAACAATAAAAACCATCAGTTTGTTTGCATGGGACAGCCTTTGCTCACCCTGTCATAAAAAAAAAAAACAGGTCCTAAAGTCTCTCTCTTGCCTAGTGTATTTGAAACAGCAGCATTCTCGTCCCAGCTCCCCTACTAATTCACAGTCTTTGAATGGAGTAAATTCTCCTTTGTATGCACAAAGACTCTCTTGGTCATAAGTGAATCCTAGGGATAGGGGAGCCTGGTGGGCTGCCGTTTATGGGGTTGCACAGAATCGGACACGATTGAAGTGACTTAGCAGCAGCAGCAGCACAAACCAATTTAAAAAGAATAGGATTTATCAGATCATGCAACTGGGAGGTCCAAGTACTGGCTGCAGGCACTGTGGGACCTGGAGCTGATGAATGGTTAAACTCTGAGGACCTACATTTTCTGATGTCTTGCCCCCAACCCCGCTGTACTCAAAACCTTGGCTGTGCTTCTCTTGAGTGTCGTCAGATCCTCTCTACTGCACACAAGTTTTTTTTGCATGGTTTAAGAGATGGCTCCTAGATAACTCAGATTCATGTCTTCTAATTCTGTATCCCCAAAGATAAAACCCTTTTCTTCCAGCCCTAGATGAACAAAGTCCTAGGGAAGAACTTGGAATGTCTCAGCTTGGGGCATGGAACTAAAAGCCAGTTGCCACAGTTGGAGGAAGGCGGTTCTCATGCTCAGCTGGGTCTGAAGGATATGCCTGATCGTGTCTCAGCTGACCCACAGTGAGGGAGGGGAGCACATCCAAGGAAGAAAAGAGAGTGTTGAAAGTAAAATTAATCGTACACTTTCACTCATACTCAAGTGTGCTTAGTCGCTCAGTCGTGTCTGCCTCTTTGTGACCCTTTGGGCTGTAGTCCACCAGACTTCTCTGTCCATGGGACTGTCCGGGCAAAAATACTGGAGTGGGTTGCCATTTGTTCCCCCAGGAGATCTTTCTGACTCAGGAATCGAACCTGCATCTCTTGTGTCTCCTGCATTGCAGGCAGATTCTTTACCTGCTGAGCCATTCATTGGATAATTTCACTCAGAGTATGAAATTCTCCACGTTGAAGAATTAATTTCTAAATGCTGGTGATTCTTATTGAGGGCACATGCCAGAATCAAGTATTTTAATTTTCAGTCTTTTCTTTATTTTCTCAATTTTTTCTTTGTAACTCAAGATTTTGCATATTCTCTCCAGTCAAGAGTTCATTTGTTTGTTTGCAACTTTGAGACCCACTGAGCTAGAAGACTTCTCTGAGAAAGGAAGAGATGACAGTCAATTGTATGGTCCCTGTGTCTGGACCATGTGTTCAAATGTCCCTCCTGACTTAATGTCCAGGTCCTAAAGGAGCAGGGAACTGGCCTCTTGGGTTCCAAAGAGTACCCTGGAGCCTATTTTCAAGCCCAATTCCTCTCCTTTCACCCCAGAGCATTTTAAGTGATGGGAATACACAGCACATGTTGTATAAACAACTCTTTCCGAGAGACAAATGGGATGAAATCTGGGCCGTATTGCTTACAAACGGTGTAAGACAGGTGATGCTTCCTGTCTGAACCTCGTATTCTTCTGTAAATGGGGGTGGGGTTAGCGCTTTCAAAGGCTCATTGATAAGATTAAATAAGATCTTGGGAAGCATATCTTTTACTTCCAGACAAGATGGATGAACAAGATTTACCCACCCACCTGAAAAAAAAAAAAAAACTGACAAACAAAAAGACAAAATACACGGAAAAACTATTTTCAAGGCATTATACACCAAGTGACCAAAGAGAGTGATGCCTGAGAAGTGGGAGATAGATGAAGCTCATGCTATTATTGCCCCAGTTTGCTTCTGATGAGGGGGAACCCTGGAGAAACCTTCAACTCTTTAGTTGACCACTGAGCTGAGAGTCCAGGGAGACCAAGGCAGCTGGAGCATGCAGACCACCAGGACTAGTATCTGCAGGGCAGAGTTTTGGAGGGGGAAGAGCTGCACTTAGAGAGAACCCCCAAAGAGACAGTCACTCCTGTGTGTTCCGTAGAGTAGAACTCAGTACAAGCCTGTAAGGAAACTGGCAAAGAACAAGGCAAAGAACCACTGAAAGAACTAAAGGGAACATTGCCTAGTACTTACACAGAGCCAGGAATAATGACCTTTTCCCCAGTGAGAACTTGTATTTCATGGGGCTTGGGGGAGAGGAAGATCTTGCTTTAATAGGGGGAAATAATTAGCTCTAGACTGAGCACTGCTCCAGACCTGCCTAGGAAACCATCCACGCCAAGTTCCAAAGTGATCGAGTTGTTCCCAAGTAACTTCACAGCATCCTATAAAACTTTCAAAAACACTTTAAGAGAAGGACAAAAATATCCATCACCGAAGAAGGTGAAATTCACAATGGCTAGCTTCCAAACATTTCCAGGCCCACGATGAAACCAGAAAATAGGGCCGGAATTGAGACTAATCAGTATGCTGAAATGGATCAAGAACCAACACAGATGTTTAACACTGGCAGACACGGACACTATAGCAGTTATAACTATATTCCAGATGTTCAGAAGTTAGGTTTTAATTGATGATGACTCTGACTGACAAAGACATTTTATATACATAGATAAATGACCCACAGTGAACTTGTAGAGATGCAATCTATAGTATATAAGACGAAATAAACCCTGGATGAGATTGATTTCAGTAATCTGAATTAGATGTAACAGGAGAAAAGATTAGTGATCATGGAACTCTAGCAATACAAACTCTTCAAAATAAAACTCAGAGGGAAAAAAAAGAGAAAAAGAAAAGATTATCAATGAACTGAAGGACAATTTCAAGCAGCCTATTTGATATGTGACTGTATTCTGTAAAATTAACAGGATAGGTGGGAGAAGAAGATATTTGAAGCGATCAAGGCCACTTGTGTTTTTATCCCAACTTAATGAAAACTATGTTCCACAGATCTGAGAAACTCAGTGTTGCCCTAGCACAAGAGAGATGAGAATTATACAAGGGCACATCTCAATCAAAACTTGCTTAAACTCATCAAAATCATAAACAAAGTGCGCTTATATCAGAGATAAACAGAAACTCTTAAAAGCAGCCACAGAGGAAATGAGCTCTGTATGGACAGAAAAACTAAGATAAGGATGTAAGCAGATTTCTCATCAGAAATAATACAAGACAAGGAGGCTTCCCAGACTGGTAAGTAGGTCATGCTGCCATCTTGGTGTTCTGCCATCTACAAAGTTCACAAGGTTGGAGCTGTTTTCCCATCCACGGGGAGAGTAGAAAAGGAAGCAGAGCTTGCTCTAAGGGGCATGACGTGAAAAACGTGCCCACATGACCTCTGTTCACACATCATTGGCCAGAACGAGTCCCAGGGCCAAAATCGGCTGATGATGAAGCCTGTAAGCCTCTAGCCTCAGGGAGGACCACTGCTCAAAGGAGAGGTACATGTGTATTGTGGGGTGATTTCCAGTAGCTACAGTAGAATCATGGCCCTATTCCCATTTTTTCTTTTTAAAAAATTTATTCTATTGAAGCATAGTTGATTTACACTCATTTATTCTCTATCCAGCCCCCTCCTTATGTGGCCAGTTAGCAAATGTGTGGCTGCTCCTTAAGGCGTGATTCTCCATAGGGATAGGAACCAAGCCAATTTGGTATATTCCTGCCCAATGCTTGTTTTTGGTTGGTTGTTTTGTTCTTGTTTCTTTTAGCTTTATCCTCTTTCTCTGCATTGCTTTTGAATATCATTATTGAGACATACTCCACATACCATCCTGTGCACCCACTCAAAATGTACATTTCAGTGTATTTAATTATATTTGGAGGATTATGCAACCCATACCATCACCTAATTTTAGACTTTTTTTGCTACCCTCAAAGAAACCTCCCACCCATTAGTAGTCACCCTCTATTTTCCCCTCCACTGTTTCAACCTAGGAAACAAGTAATTTGCTTCTTATGCTTTATGATGCATGAAATAGCAAGAAATCTTAGTCCCCAGGACCTTGTATATATCTAGTGGAAACTCAGTAACTATGTACTTGGTTTATACTTATAATCTTTTTGCTGTTATTATACCTTCTCAGGATACCATATGTAAAATAGATAGCCAATGGGAATTTGCTGTATGACTCAGGGAACTCAAACAGGGGCTCTGTGGCAATCTAGAAGGGTGGGATGGGGAGGGAATGGGAGGGAGGTTCAGCAGGGAGGGGACACGGGTGTGCCTGTGGCTGATTCTTGATGATGTATGACAGAAAACCACAGCATTCTGTAAAGCAATTATTCTTCAATTAAAAAATAAGGAGGCAAAAAAAAAAAGGCCAAATAATAAAAAAAAAAAAAGATTCCTTCCAAAGATTTTTTCAAACACATAATGTTACCTAGTGGACTTTATCACTTTTTCTAGAAGCCCTGAATAAACAAACAAAATCCCACTGCCATATGAGCCAGCAACCCCACTACTAGGCATATACTCAGAGAAAACCATAATTCAAAAACATGCATGCACCCAATGTTCGTAGCAGCACTGTTTACAATAGCCAGAACGTGGACGCAACCTGAATGTCCATCAACAGAGACGTGGATAAAGACGCGGCACATGAATATACAATAGAATATTACTCAGCCACAAAAAGGAACGAAGTTGGTTCATTTGCAGAGACATCGATGGGCCTAGAGACTGTCAGATGGAGTGAAGTAAGTCAGAAAGAGAAAAACAAATGTCGTATGCGAGCACATATATGTGGAATCTAGAGAAATGGTGTAGATGATCTTATGAACAAAGCAGAAATAGAGATACAGATGTAGAGAAAAAACGTATGGATACCAAGGGGGGCAGGGGTGGGTAAGAGGAATTGGGAGATCAGGGCTGACACGCATACACTGTTGGTACTGGGTGTAAATAGAAGATACTGCACAGCCACTCTGTTTAGCGCTCCGTGGTGACCTGGACGGGAAGGAAGCCCCAAAGGGAGGGGATACATGTGCACAGACGGCTGGTTCATTTCGTGGCACAGTAGAAACTAATACAACACTGTAAAGCAACTGTGATCCAATACATTTTTTTAAATCCCACTATTGGGCAGCTATTTGTAAGGCCTTCCCAGACAGCCATTTTGCTTTTTTGCATTTCTTTTCCATGGGGATGGTCTTGATCCCTGTCTCCTGTACAGTGTCACGAACCTCATTCCATAGTTCATCAGGCACTCTATCTATCAGATCTAGGCCCTTAAATCTATTTCTCACTTCCACTGTATAATCATAAGGGATTTGATTTAGGTCATACCTGAATGGTCTAGTGGTTTTCCCTACTTCCTTCAATTTCAGTCTGAATTTGGCAATAAGGAGTTCATGGTCTGAGCCACAGTCAGCTCCTGGTCTTGTTTTTGCTGACTGTATAGAGCATCTCTATCTTTGGCTGCAAAAAATATAATCAATCTGATTTCGGTGTTGACCATCTGGTGATGTCCATGTATAGAGTCTTCTCTTGTGTTGTTGGAAGAGGGTGTTTGTTATGACCGGTGAATTTTCTTGGCAAAACTTTATTAGTCTTTGCCCTGCTTCATTCCATATTCCAAGGCCAAATTTGCCTGTTAACACCAGGTGTTTCTTGACTTCCTACTTTTGCATTCCAGTGGTTTTTCCTGTGGTCATGTATGGATGTGAGAGTTGGACTGTGAAGAAGGCTGAGCACTGAAGAATTGATGCTTTTGAACTGTGGTGTTGAAGAAGACTCTTGAGAGTCCCTTGGACTCCAAGCAGATCCAATCAGTCCATTCTGAAGGAGATCAGCCCTGGGATTTCTTTGGAAGGAATGATGCTAAAGCTGAAACTCCAGTACTTTGGCCACCTCATGCGAAGAGTTGACTCATTGGAAAAGACTCTGATGCTGGGAGGGATGGGGGCAGGAGGAGAAGGGGACAACAGAGAATGAGATGGCGGGATGGCATCACTGACTCGATGGACGTGAGTCTGAGTGAACTCCGGGAGTTGGTGATGGACAGGGAGGCCTGGTGTGCTGCGATTCATGGGGTCGCAAAGAGTCGGACACAACTGAGTGACTGATCTGATCTGATCTGATTGGGCAGCTGGTAATTATCTCATTTTGCCTCCATCCCACACCTCTGTGAAGGGAAAAAGGATAGCTCCCATTTGACAGATGAAAACACTTGAGTCTGGCTTTTCTCTAGAGCTGGCTGATTTTGAGAATCATTAACCCAACTCGCTCAACACAGGTCTGTCTGAATCCTCAGCTTGAAAGTGAAAGTTGCTCGGTCATATCTGACTCTTTGCGACCCCATGGGCTATACAGTCCATGGAATTCTCCAGGCCAGAATACTGGAGTGGGTAGCCTTTCCCTTCTCCAGGGGATCTTCCCAACCCAGGGATTGAACCCAGGTCTCCCGCATTGCAGGCGGATTCTTTACCAGCTGAGCCCCAAGGGAAGCCCAAGAATACTAGCGAAGAATGCAAAAACTGTTAAAATGTACATCTTAGCAAACGTTGTCCTAACAAGGCTCTTTTGGCCTGGGTGCACGACCTGTTACATAAACAGTGTTTGTTTTTCAGTTGAACCGTTACAACCTGCTGTCTGATGCACCTGCCAACCACCTTCCTATCAGGGCTTCAATCTGTGCCATCAATTTCCCCAAAGTGACATAAATATCCACACCAACACTCAGAAAAACTGGACATCATCACAGACAAGAATTTTTCTGTTCCTTAAGCGGTTTCCCAGCTTGCTCTCACAGCTGGCAAGCTGCCTCTGTTCAGTCACTTGATATTCTTCGACTTTTCTTACAGTAAACTCTGCAAACAACCAGAAGCACAGACGCCCTGCCCTTCCTAACCGTGTCCGGCTCTGGGCACATGCAAGCGGGAGGGCGTTCAAGGTTCTGCTTCCTCACAGGTCTTCACAGTTCGGACCTATTTGCATTGTTGTACTATAGCCACTTAGCATACCAAAATGAAAAGAAAACTTGTTTTCAAGTATCTATTTCGTAGTTTCTGATTCTCTCCCTGAGTCACAGAATTGCCAAATGCTGATGTCTGCACCGCATCTCCTTTCCAGCTCCTCCCTTTTCCGGGGGAACAATGGTCTTTCTTTCCAGACACCTTGTGGAAAGGCTGGGTGAAGCGAAGCTGTGGCTGGTGACGGCAGAAGCTGCCTCAGAGGTTTGGGATGAGTGACAGACAGGATGGTGAGAAGGTCTGGGAGGAGGGCCCTGCAGACCTGCTCCTGGAGACTTTGAAGTTTGGAAGGCACGGGGAAGGCAGCCAGGGAAAACTCAGATACACTCACCCAGTAATTGATTATTCAGCTGCATCTCAGAAACACACAGCGTGGTGGGGCTGACAGCTATTGTTTCCTTTTGCTGCCTTTGGGGGGCGGGGCGGTGGAAGCCAAGGAAATTCGGGGCAAAGATGAGGACTCAGGGGACTGGAGGTAAGAAGCCATCCAGCTCACAAAGCCTATTGTTCAGGTATTTGCAAGCCTCCTTTTTTTTTTTTTTTAAATCCAGTCTGAGATGGGCAGTGGTGTAAAGTAGATCCTGATAAGAAGGAAAAGATGCAGCCATTGATGAATGGGTGGAGAAGAAGGAAAAATGAGTGCAGACATCACGGACAAGTGGAATTTTGTGGGCTAATGATTTTTCAATTCTTTGTGGGGTGGATGATATGAATACACCATAATACGATGCGTGCACAGACTCTGTAAGATAATGAGTATTGATCGTGACCCACCATGCTTTTATTCCACTGTTAGTTGACTTTCACTTATTTGTAAATATACTACAAAAACAGCTTATGAAATTTTGCACCACTGTTCCCACCAATGTAATTTTCTTATAATTTTTTTAAACAGAGGAACACATGTCCACAATAATTTTTGAATAACAACTTCCATTGGTTGTTTTTCATGAGCATAATGGGGTGAACCTTTCTAGCCTGGAAAAGAAAATTCAGAGCTTCTAGGACAGTGATTTTTTTTTTTAATTGGAGGATAAGAGGTATTACTTTGCCAGCAAAGGTCTGTCTAGTCAAGGCTATGGTTTTTCCAGTAGTCATGTATGGATGTGAGAGTTGGACTATAAAGAAAACTGAGGGCCGAAGAACTGATGCTTTTGAACTGTGGTGTTGGAGAAGACTCTTGAGAGTCCCTTGGACTGCAGGGAGATCCAACCAGTCCATCCTAAAGGAGATCAGTCCTGGGTGTTCATTGGAAGGACTGATGCTGAAGCTGAAACTCCAGTACTTTGGCCATCTCATGTGAACAGCTGACTCATTGGAAAAGACCCTGATGTTGGGAAAGATTGAAGGTAGGAGGAGAAGGGGACGACAGAGGATGAGATGGTTGGATGGCATCACTGACTCGATGGACATGAGTTTGAGAAAGCTCCGGGAGTTGGTCAAGGACACGGAAGCCTGGTGTGCTGTAGGGGTCACAAAGATTCGGACATGACTGAGCGACTGAACTGATAATTGCTCTACAATGTTGGCTGAGTCATGCCATACAACAACACGAATCAGCCGTAAGTATACATGCAGCTCCCTCCCACCCCTTTGGGTTGTCACAGGGGCTGGGTTGAGCTCCCTGTATCATACAGCAACCTCTCCCTCGCTATCTGCTTCCCATACGGTTAGGTACACGTTGCAGTGCTGCTCTCGCAATTCCTCCCAGTCTCTCCTTCCCTCTCTGTGTGCACAAGTCTGTCCTCTGTTTCAGTACCCTTATTCCTGCCCTGCAGATTGGTTCCTCAGTACCATTTTTCTAGATTCCACATGTATGCATCAATACACAAGCTTTGTTCTTCTCTTCCTGACGTGCTTCACTCTGTATAACAGGCTCTAGGTCCATCTTCCTCGCTGGCACTGACTCTCAGGACAGTGACTTTAGCTTGCGGTACATGAGTATTGTGGGGAGGATGGAAAATGGGAACGTGTAGACCAGATTTTCTCAGGGGAAATGCACACACACACACTTGGAATGATTTTTAAATCATCTTACTGCTTAGATTTAATGTTGTTCAAACAACTTATTCTATATGGAAAGTTCAAGGTTCAAGCTGTTCAAGGCTGTTACAAAATGGATAACACTGACCCAGTAACAAGTTCAGTTCAATAAGTAGAAGCTCTGAGTTTTCTTTTCCAGCCTAGAAAGTTTCACCCATTATGATCGTGGAAAACAACCAATGGAAGTTATTATTCAAAAATTATCATAGACATGCGTTCATCTGTTTAAAAAATTTTCAAGAAAATTACATTTACAGGTAGACTGATACCCAGAATGACTGATGAAGGGTAACCCAGACACTGGGAGAGCTGAGACTTGGAACCAATTACTCTGATTCCAAATGCAACCCCCATTTCACAGTCTTTATGCATTTGATGGCTACATATTTTGGTGTTTGTCTTAATCGGCTGAAAAAAGAAACATGAAGAGCCTCTGGATGGCAGCTGATGTGCTACAGAAGTAGTATGTCTTCAGTGAGTGTCATTGGTTTATGCTAATCATTGCCTATGTACTTCGTATGTATCATCTCATTTAAACCTCATATCTGTACTACAAATCACCCCCACTTTGCATGTGGCTCACTCAGCATTAGTGCTCATGGCCATTAGCTGCAGAACGCACGCTTGTAACTGCTGGAGCATATGAGTATCTAAGATCACAGTTGTTTTCTCTCTCCAACAATGTGGGCTCCAGTTTTGGGAGAACTGGAGTAAAATTTGACCATCATTCCTTTCCAGTGTTTCAACAACTGCATGGACTGCCTCAGCGTGTAATGAGCTGAACATCGCAGAGGGGAGCCAAGTAGGTACACAGTGTCCGTGGGGGAAAGATGTCCGTTCCAGGGTGAAGCCATCAACCTTAGGTCTTTTCCAATAGTGGATGTATATGAGTCTCAAGACTTGCTTTCCATGCCTTGCCTCTTGGCTTTTGATCCACTCATTTTGGCTTTCCCACTTGTGTTTCTCAGATTTTGGTGTCTGTTGGCATCACCAAGGTATATATGGTGCTGACCATACTGCTGAGCTGCCTTCACAAGATATGTGAATTCTAAGGAGAAGGATTTCTGAGAGTTTAATACTTCTTTTTCTCATCCCAGTGAATCAGGCAATAAACATACATCATTGAAAGAGCCAGGTATTTTCTTGGGTGCTTGTTGAAGGATGCTAAGCCCATACGAAAGTAAGGAATCTTTGTTTGGAAGCTACCTGACTCATAGAAATTTAGTAGCATGCTGGAAGTACAGATTATTTGAACTGGAAAGAACTTGCCTATCAACTAAAAGTCACCTTCATTTTGACATATGAGACAAACCAGAGAAAGCAAGCAAATTGCTCAGTGTCACACAGCAAGTTGGTGGTAAAGTCAGCCTTAGAACTTTGACTGGCTGAGATCATCACAGCTCCTTCCTTCCAGACATCTGTCCATTCAACAAACTTTTGTGAAAGATCTTGCTGTTGTCTGTGCTAGATGATGGCGATTCAAAGATGAAGACTCCCCATCGCCTCTTTGCAGAGTTTATAGTATAGAAGGGAGAGAAACACAAACCTGGTAATTACACTCATCTGCAAAGAACTATAATAGAGGCATATGTAGATTCTATGGAAACACAGAGAAGACAGTGGCTGGATTTCTAGGGAAGGCATCCTGGCAGGAGTTACACTTTGTGGGATGAGTAAGAGTTTGTTAGGCAGCCTTGTAGGAAAGACAGAGGCAATTTAGGAAAATGGCCCAGACATGTGAGAGGCCGTGTGCAGATGAGAGAGAAAATCTTCCCTGGTTCACATGTGTGCTGAAAAGAGATGGAAATAGCTGAAAAGGTAGGAACACTGGCTACACCAGAAGAACATTTGGGATGTGGGATCTGTGGGAGACCTCCCACACAGCGGAATATATGGAAATGTGGTCAATCTGGAATAATGTCTTACAGCAACCAAAACTATCGAAAGACCTGTCTGTTGAACTTGCCCTGTCTCATTCCACATCAGTCGCATCTTCCAAGATGGTTGTTGGCATCAAGAAGAGCCTGAAAATCCCTAAGAAGGGGGAGGGCCAGGGAAGAAGAGCATTTCCTTCAACATATCTCTTTATGGAAGCAGCTCAAGGGTGTGGTCAAAGACATATAATTTAGTGACACCAAGAGACACCATAATCTGAGACAGACAAGCGAGGAAGCCAAGATGAACGTCTCAAAAGCCAAGAGGCACGTTATAGAGATTAAGACCCACAATACACAATGGCTTGGCTGTGTTTGCGACTCTATCAGAAGGTGTGAGAATCTTTTTGACTGAGCCAATTGTTATATATGTAAAAGGCTCATTTCAAGGGGGTCTAAAGACCACCATGATAGGAAAACACACTCCACATGGTCAGGGTGGTAATAGAGTGGACAGCTCACTATCCACTCTGAGAAGTCCCATAGACCTCAAGGAACCAGCAAGCTACTTGGTCTCTCCATCAAAGCCATGGCCTGATGCCAACAAAGCCAAAATGAGGAGTTTACAGTTCCAGAATGATCACATGTCTCTTTGAGGAAAGAGTGGCTGGGTTTACTTTCTCTTCAGCATCTATCTCTGCCTAGACATGCTTCGTTTTTCTGTTTTTTCTCCAAAAAAATTTGCTTCAGGTCAGCAGGAGAGAGGAGATTTTGCTTAACTCAAGAGTTGGCATGGACAAGCCAGACAACCAGAGTGGAATAAATTTTGAAAGATCCAAAATGTGGGGTCAAATGACCAGCCAGAGTTACTGAAAACAAATTTTTTTTTTTTCCCACACAAAGTCAGTGACTACTCTAAAGCTATTAGGAAGTCTAATAGCTGCCTATAAGTATCTGATTTGATGCATTTAAGGAGCCCTACATGTCCTAATTTTAAATACATGTGCATTGTGATGGTTAACTTTGTTTGTTAATGTGGCTGTGCTATGGTGCCCGGATATTTGATCAAACGTTATTCAGGATGTTTTTGCAAAGGTGTTTATTGGGCGAAATTAACAATTTAAAGTGATGGACTTTAAAGCAGATGACTTTCCACGATGTGATTGGGTGTTGAAGGCCCATCAGTTGAAGGCCTTCATAGAACAAAGGCTGTCTTCCCCCAAGTAAGAAGGAACTCTGCCAGAAGGTCTGTGTTTGGACCCAAAGTGCAGCTCTTCCTGGGTTTTCAGCCTGCCAGCTTACCATGCAGGCTTTTCATTTACCAAGCCTCCACAAGTGCATAAGCCATCTCCTTTAAAAAATACCTTGATAGATAGATGATAGTTTAGACTGACAGAGGATAGATTAGGTAATTAGGTGACAGATTGGATAGATGATGAAAGGAAAAGAAAGAAAGAAAGAAATGTCAACTACAAATTGGCACTGGCCATCTACCTCTGCAAGGATTAAAGATTAAATCATGTGCTACTGCAGCTGTTGACCTTCAACTACCCCTGAAAGGAGTTCAGGGTGGAAAGCAGAAACGAGGCATTCTGTGGATGTGGAAAAAACTGGCAGGACAGGTCTTCAGATAGATATTTTCAGGAGCTGATTTTATGAGCCCAATTCTTGTATCTCCCTGTATCTAGAAAAGCACTGAAATCCTTTACGGTAACAACTGTTCCTCTTGACTAGCAAAAGCCTCACAAGACTAGTAGAAACTGTCTGGAAAAATATATGCTTGATTGTGTGTATTCCCCCTTCACCAAAATCACATGTATGCTGACCTTTCCCCCCTGCCTCTTTGGGACAGTTTTCAGCAATACCTGAGGTGCTATCATCTCACGGGCTGCAGTCCTCATTTTGCCCTAAATAAAACTTAACTCTCAGCTCTCATGTTGTGCATTTTTTTCCAGTTGACAGAAGGAAGATACTCACATCCCATTGGTTCTGTTTTTCTGGAGAACCGTGAATGATGCACACACACACGTGCGCACGCACACACACAGAGTCATACTACATACCTACTGAATGTTGGGCCACACACCAGATTGTTTGTATCTGCTGAATTCTCGTAAGTACATTGCTGCTGCTGCTAAGTTGCTTCAGTCGTGTCCGACTCTGTGCGACCCCATAGACGGCAGCCCATCAGGCTCCCCTGTCCCTGGGATTCTCCAGGCAAGAACCCTGGAGTGGGTTGCCATATCCTTCTCCAATGCATGAAAGTGAAAAGTGAAAGTGAAGTCGCTCAGTCCTGTCTGACTCTTAGCGACCCCATGGACTACAGCCCACCAGGCTCCTCCGTCCATGGCAAAAGTACTGGAGTGGGGTGCCATTGCACAAACTAGCTATTATGATCTCCATTTTACAGGTGAGAGAATTGAGACTCGGAATTATTAGCTAACGTGATCATAGCTCCCAAGAGACAGAGCTAGGACTTGAACTCATCTGACCAAGACATTCTGCTCAGCTTCTGAAGTGATGACAAGTAACCAGGCAAAATGAAACAAATTAAGAGGCAGAATTTGTGAAGGGAGAAGACTCACAAGTGTGGAGTCATCTCCCAATAACCATCACCAGTGAAATCATTCACAATTGGAAACGACAGGCTGCTGGAAGAGACGGGGCTGCCCTGGCAAAGGCAAGTGTACCCAGATGCCTCCCTCTCTGTGCCTCTGCCCATCTCCTGAGCTGCTGTGATGGGTTTTGGTGGGTGCCGGACGTGCCCTGGAGAGAGGGAAAATTCATGGCAACCCAAAAGGAGGACAGTTAGGTTTCCCATTAGCTCCCTTCATGACTTCATCATTGACTGTTTCTCTTTGTTGCAGTATTTTAGAAAATTACCCCAGACAGATTTCTGGAATAGATGAGACTTGGAGATTTTATTTTAATGAAGTACATTCCACTGGAGAGCAAGCCTCAAGACTGACTCATCAGAGGAAATGGGTTCTTGGGGCAATGCTGATGGATGCTGGAAGCTGAATCCCAGCTCTGCAATTTTAATCTGGGTGGACATGGATATGGGGCAATTCTCCCAGTTCGTCCTCAGCTCTCCAGGCCTAGCTTAGAAAAGGGTGGAGGAGGACTATTGGTCAGCTTCACTTCCTCTAGCCCACTTCCTTCCTCTTAGCTTTCTCCCAACAAGCTTTGCCGCCAAAGGGAAGCCTTCACCCAGTGTTGATTGGGAGCTAATCTTGACTGTTCCCTGGCTTAGAAAGGGCTAACGCAGAGTGCCCCAGGACGAAGTCATGGGGGACATCTTTGTACCTAGAGATGAGCATTCGATTATCTCAGCACTGGTGTGAACCCCTTTGTTCTCCATTAGCTTAGATAACCCAGTGTTGACCAAAGGATTGCCCTCCTTGCTCTCTGCAATGTGCATATTTATTTCCAGCCTCCCCCAGATTTTCCACTCCTGTGTTTTTGCATCCCATACTTGTCTCAGAGCTCTCCAACTTTGACTGGGTTTTGTTTTTAGTTCTCCCTCTGTATAGTGTTTAAGTGGTCCCCGATGGTGTTTGGATGTGATTTCATATCATGAGAATGGTGTGGCCATATCAATGAAGCATTAGGGTGTATCATAAATCAACTAGAGTTTGGGGAAACGATGACAAGTGTGATTTATAGGCTGTTTCAGCTCTGATTTCCATATAGTTATTCTCTGATTCACAATTATTCCTTGGAGGAATAGAAAGTAAAAGAAAGTACAGCGTGGGTGGTAGATTCCCACCCCAAAAATCCATGATAGTCATGATCTCCATATAGGAAAGCAGATATTCATGCTTTTCAAAGGATGAATGCTGTCCACGGCAACTGGGAAACAGTCCGAGTTGGAAGAAGTGAGCCAACTAAATAGCAGTTTCCCTTGACCTAGGTAAACCAAGACTAATTTTACATATTGGTCAAGAGTTAGAAAATTGTCAATAATAGGTGGCAGGGTAAAACCCCTTAGAATTTAACCTAAGCTATCAATATGTAAAGTATATAAATGCTGATGATCAACTTTTGTTTACATTAAATGGAAGCAGAAAACATGATTGATTTTACTAAAAGCCACTTGCTCACATGGTAAAGAATCCACCTGTAGTGCAGGAGATCCAGGTTTGATCCTTGGGTCTCAAAGATCCCCTGGAGAAGGGAATAACTACTCACTCCAGTATTCTGGCCTGGAGAATTCCATGGACAGAGGAGCCTGGTGGGCTACAGTCCATGAGGTTGCAAAGAGTCAGATGCAACTGAGCTACTAACAGTATACAGTAAGCACTCAATAAATTACATTAATAAGTATACTTTAAATATTAAGTTAAGTATACTCCATCATGATATAAAGGACCCGCACCTTTTGCAGATGCTCAAAATCAGTGGTTTGGGGAGCATTTTAAATTTTATTATTATTCTTGTCTCACTATAAGTCTTTTTGCATTTTTCAAATGTTATCTTACCTGGGACCCTAATATATAAAAGTGATCAAAGCAATTACGTATATGCTATTTGGGGAAAAGCTCCCCAGCACGTGCTCCCAAACACAGCTTCAGAGCCAAATACTTCACTTGGAGCGAAATGCAAACTCTATGACTCTAAATAAACTCCAACTAAAATGTTAAGGTATCAACTAGACATGATTTGGATAGAGAAACTCAGCCTTTTAGGCAAGTTCAGAAGTGCATTAAGGGCGAATCAGGAAGAAATACTTGGCATCCACCAGGTTTTTTATTTTCTTTCAAGTTCAGGTCATACTATACAGTAAGCTGAGTCCTGAGTGATCCCTTCCACTGAACTTTAGAGACAGAACAGAAGAGAAAGAGGAAAAAACCTCTGCTATTTGCATTTATGTTCAGACTCTTTCAGACCCAAGAAAAGAGTCATTGGAAAACCGAGTTTCTGTATGAGTTCTATGATATTTTTCTTAAACTTCTTCTGTCCGGTCTTGCCAAGTTCTTGCTTCAACCCTCTAGGCTGGGTTGACAGCAGTTGCTCTTTTGTCATGTTGGCTAAATGTAAGCAGGTGCTTCCAATCCAGTGTGATGCTAAAAGATCCCACAAGACTTCCTTATTAGAGATCATGAGAGTTGGAGCAAAGATTTGGAGTGGTTGACTCATTCTAGAAGCTTCTTTCCCAAGTTCCACAAAGCCAGCGCTGTCTGCAGTAGGTCTATGCTAACATCACAACAGGGTCACACCCAGAAATTTGCCAGGCCCAGAGCTCCTGGAAGCAGCTGATGAATGGCTAGGCCACCCTGAAGCTTGTATCTCATCCCATAAACTCCCTTCTGTCTCAGTAGACCTTGAAACATCACTGTGTGAAAGTCATCTATTGCTACATAACAAATGACTACAGACTTAGTGACTTAAAACAACAGTTTGTATAGATCAAGAATCCAGGCACAGCATAGCTGGGCCTTCTGTCCTATAAGCCTGCAGTCAAGGAACCAACCAGGGCTGGGATCTCATCTGAAAGCTCAACTGGAGAAGGACTGGCTTTCAAGCTCATGTGGTTGTTGACAGAATTTAGTTCTGGAGGACAGTGGATTGATGGCCTTTAGTTCCTATCTGGCTGTAGGCAAGAGGTCATCCTCAGGACCTTGCCATAAGGCCTCACATGAGGGCAACTCACAATAGAGCAGGCTGCTTCACAAAAGCAAGGCAGCAGGTCAGAGAGTGTGAGAAAGCAATCACAATCTACTTGTAACGTCACCTTGGTAGAGACCTACCACCTCCTCTGCCATATTCTGTTGGTTGGAATAAAGTCACTAGTCCTGCCCACACTCAGTGGAAGAATATCATCCAAGGATGTGAGTACCAGGAACTGGGGACCCGAGGGAGCCATCTACAAGGCCACCTGCCACAATCACTATTTGCTGTAGGAACGCATTCGAAGCAAAGGAAGAATTTGAGATCAATGCATTTCCATATAAGGCATTCAAGCCCCGTATCTCCAGCCTTCCCATAGGCCACTCCCCTTCTATAAGCCTTCTCTGTCTTCAAACACATTATGTCTACAAGCTTGATGGCCATCATGCCTGCTTGTCTCACTGCCTCCAAAGCTCTCCTCTCAGCTCTATCCAGGACCCTGTCGAGATGTCACTTCTCCTCCAAGTCCTGACATGAATATCTATTGGATACTTATTTATTGAACTCCTACCAGGCAGCACTAGTATCAGAGAATCTGCCTGCCAATGTAGGAGACATAGAGATGCGAGATCGATCCCTGGGTCGGGAAGATCCCCTGGAGGAGGCATGGCAACCCATTCCAGTATATTTGCCTAGAAAAATTCCATGAACAGAGGAGCCTGGTGGGCTACAGTCCACGGGGCCGCAAAGAGTCGAACACAACTGAACATGCACGCAGAACAACAGGACTAGATGTTAGGCTTTGCCTGGAACCCCACCACCCCCCAAGGAAAAGAAAAATAGAATCCGTGATCTCAAGAGCTCTCTATTCAGTGGAAGAGACAGATGAATAAGCTGTCCTCAGCTCACCCTGTCGCAATTACTATGAGAAAGGTAGGCGTAGGTGCAGAAGAGTAAACTAGGGTGTGACATGGTTGGATGAAATCCACTAATCTGCCCGTAAGTCAAAGTCATATTCCTCGGGTCGGCACAGAAACTCTCCACAATTGGTACCATTTCACCCCTCTTTTCTTTTTCTCACCATATCATCCAGTCACAAAGAGGATAAAGAGTTAGATGTGATGTCCATGCTGTGCTTGTCCCCACTCCCTTACATGTGTTTTCCTCTCTGTTAAACATATTCCTTCTTGCTTGTTAAACTTGTCTGCATCTTTAAAAGACTGAAATCAAAAGCTAAGCCTGCTTTGGCCTGCTGAGGGGCTACAGCACAGTACTGTAGACTGGGTGGCCTAATCAACAGACATTCATTCCTCGTGGTTCCGGAGGCTGGGAAGCCCAAGCTCAAGGTGGCAATGGATTTGATCGTGGTGGGGCTCCTTTTCCTGGCCTGCAGACAGCAGTATTCTTGCTGTACTTCCTCTGGCAGAGAGAGGGAATTCTGGTGTCTATTCCTCTTCTCGCTGCTGCTGTTTTGCTGCTAAGTCCTGTCCGACTTGTTACAACCCCGTGGACTGTAGCCTGCCAGGCTCCTGTGTCCATGGGATTTCCCAGGCAAGAGTAGTGGAGTGGGTTGCCATTTCCTTTTCCACTTCCTCTTCTTAGAAGGACACTAATATCATCATGAGGACTCCACCCTCATGACCTCATCTAAGCCTAATTACCTCCCAAAGTCCCTATCATCGAATATCATCGCACTGGGAGTGGAGGTAGGGCTTCAGCATATGTTTGGTGGGGGAACACAGGCATTCAGTCCATAACAACTCTTCCTTTTAAGAGCCTTCTCTGAATCCTTAGAAACTTAAGCAGCTACGTACACTGTGCTTCTGTAGCCTTTGGTGCTTAGCTGCGTTTTCCTCTTCTGTGGGCACAGGGCAACAGGGCCCTCCAGCAGTGCTCAGTGAACACTCGGGAAGAGCACACGAAAGGGCAGAGAAGCCTTTCCCCAGCGCTCAAGCTATTCTCGATTCACCTTGACCTTTCTTTTCAGCTCATGTAAATGCCAACTGAACTTCCGGCTGCCTGAATCTTAGCAGGAATGTTTGCAGTACCCAGCCATCCTATAGTTGGTGAGAAGTTCCAACATATTCACCCAGAAATTAGAAACCTGAACACCCTTGACTCTTCAGAGTGTTTCATGTGTTAGAGTCTTTGAATCCCAATCTGAATTGGATACATCTGTCTTCAAAAGAACTTCAGTTCCAACATGCGAAGCAAAGAGAAAAGCAGCATCCTTGCAATCGGAAGGTGGGTTCCCAGAGTGTGAACTTCTCTGTCTGGTTAGGATGGCTTCCCTATGTTTAGGGAAGCTAACACTTCCCTAAGCTAAACCCTCATGCCAGTGGTGTTTCGATCCATTATCAGTGTGCTTTAAAGAATTGCTTTCTTGCCAAGTTTCTCTGTAATCATTAAAGTACAAACTTACAGTACAATGAATCATCTTGGAATCTCCAATGTATTTCAGTGTATATTTCACCTCATCCACTATTAGAAAATGACCCAGACAACTAAGCTTTATTAGACTGAAGATGAAAGCAAATCAATAACTGGGAACTTCTATAGTCTGGTCCTGTTATGCATTCCTTCAGCAAGTACTGCTGTGACTGTCCATTGTACAGCATTAGATAAAACGCCTAACGTAAAAAAAAAAACCACCCCTGGACATCTCATATGGATGTTTCCCAGAAATGAAGTGTTTCAATAAGTCACCAGTAACCTATTCTGTTTCTACACTCATGGCTTAAAATCTGTCTTGATATTGTTCAAAAAACAACAATGAACCCATGTAAACAATTCTTAATTTTACAGTGCCCAAGGGCAGATCCTCAGCCTCACACCTGTAAACCTCATACCCCTTCTCTTTGTGTGACCGGGTCACTTGAGCTACCTGGGTTCTTGCGCTGCTCCAGAACCACTGAAACCAGGATTTCAGGCAGCTTTAGTTCAGCACTTGAGATGTGACTCTGCTCAGAAAGTGAGCGTTCTGCCCTGTCCTGCCCCGTGACCCAGCACTCCTCCCTAGTACTGCTCTGATAAAGGCACGGCCCCTTCACAACAGCTGTCATTCCCTTTGCTTTTCCTATTCTGCTCTGCAGTGGCTTCTCCTACTTGTTGCTACCCACCCCAGCATGTCTTAATTCTGCCTCTTCTCACGAGAACTGCGGTGATGCCAGATCCTTCACCCCATCTCTTTCTTTCACTGACAAAAAAATGGAGAAATACCCTGACCCCAGAACTACTTTGTACCTTTCTCCATAAGCAAAAATGAACCTTCCTTCTTGAAGTGGAAAAGAAAAGCTTCCAGTTAATAGAAGGTTCTGAATGAGACACCTAAGATTCTAATACCAAAACTCTCCTAAGATTTTAATACCAAAACCCTGAATGGCCAAAGACTATTTGTTAATGTTGATCTGAAACCCACAGAATTCCATGTTTGGCAAAATAGCAAATGCCATGAATGCCAGGAATTTCTAGAAGCTGGAAATTAATGAATGTCTATAAAACTTTGAACCATACACATCTCCTCACAAGAAATAAAAGAACAGAGTATACAAACATTCATCCTCAATGCCATTGTTTCGATCGGTAATATTTAGGTCATCTGAAATAGAATGTCCAATACAGAGATACGATAAAGGCACACAAAAGACAGAAATGATATGGACCTAACAGAAGCAGAAGAGATAAACAAAAGGTGGCAAGAATACACAGAAGAACTATACAAAAAAGATTTCCATGACCCAGATAAACACAATGGTGTGATCACTCACCTAGAGCCAGAAACCCCAGAGTCTGAAGTCAAGTGGGCCTTAGGAAGCATCACTATGAACAAAGTTAGTGGAGGTGATGGAATTCCAGCTGAGCTATTTCAAATCCTGAAAGATGATGCTGTGAAAGTGCTGCACTCAATATGCCAGCAAATTTGGAAAACTCAGCAGTGGCCACAGGACTGGAAAAGGTCAGCTTTCATTTCAGCCCCAAAGAATGTTCAAACTACTGCACAATTGCTTTCATCTCACACACTAGCAAAATAATGCTTAAAATTCTCCAAGCCAGGCTTCAAGAGTACATAAACCAAGAACTTCCAGATGTTCAAGCTGGATTTAGGAAAGGCAGAGGAACCAGAGGTCAAATTGCCAACATCCATTGGATCATTGAAAAAGCAAGAGTTCCAGAAAAACATCTACTTCTGCTTTATTGACTACGCCAAAACCTTTGGGGATCACAACAAATTGTGGAAAATTCTTAAAGAGATGGGAATACCAGACCACCTGACCTGCCTCCTGAGAAATCTTTATGCAGGTCAAGAAGCAACAGTTAGAACCGGACATGGAACAATGGACTGGTTCCAAATTGGGAAAGGAGTATGTGAAGGCTGTATATTGTCACCCTGCTTATTTAACTTATATGCAGAGTACATCATGCGAAATGCTAGCCTGGATGAAGCACAAGCTGGAATTAAGATTGCCGGGAGAAATATCAATAACCTCAGATATGCAGATAACACTACCCTTATGGCAGAAAGTGAAGAAGAACTAAAGAGCCTCTTGATGAAAGTGAAAGAGGAGAGTAAAAATGTTGGCTTAAAACTCAACATTCAGAAAACTAAGATCATGGCATCCGGTCCCATCACTTCAAGGCAAACAGAAGGGGAAACAATGGAAACAGTGACAGACTTTCTTTTCTTGGGCTCCAAATCACTGCAGATGGTGACTGCGGTCATGAAATTAAAAGATGCTTGCTCCTTGGAAGAAAAGCTATGACCAACCTAGACAGCATATTAAAAAGCAGAGACATTACTTTGCCAACAAAGGTCCATCTAGTCAAAGCTATGGTTTTTCAGTAGTCATGTATGGATGTGAGAGTTGGACCATAAAGAAGATTGAGTGCCAAAGAATTGATGCTTTTGAACTGTGGTGTTGGAGAAGACTCTTGAGAGTCCCTTGGACTGCAAGGAGATCCAAACAGTCCATCCTAAAAGAAATCAGTCCTGAGTATTCATTTGAAGGACTGATGCTGAAGCTGAAATGCCAGTACTTTGGTACCTGATGTGAAGAACTGATTCATTGGAAAAGACCCTGATGCTGGGAAAGATTGAAGGCAGGAGAAGGTGATGACAGAGGATGAGATGATTGGATGATATAACCGACTTGATGGACATGAATTTAAGCAAGCTCCAGGAGTTGGTGATGGACAGGGAGGCCTGGCGTGCTGCAGTCCATGGGGTCACAAAGAGTCAGATATGACTAAGTGACTGAACTGAACTGAATACAGAGACAGACAGATAAATAGATTGATAGACAAATAGGTAGATAAATATATAAAATGTAGATGGATGGATAGATAGAGATGATGAATGAATAGATGGGCAGGTAGATAAATAGGTAGTGAGATATATAAATTGAGAGATGGAGAGATAGATAAACTGGAGATTAGTTTTGTTGAATAAACTAACACTTTCCCTTTCCATCACTACCAATACTCATAAGTTATCAGAAAAAGGGATCTGACACGACTGACCAGCTAAACATTAAAAAGGAGATTTCAGGCTGAGAAGCTGTGTCATTTTTCTCCTTGTGCAGTCACCAGCCAGAATGGTAACATGGAACCTGAGGAAACAGATGCTAAACTCATGGAGCAGGTCCACTTCTCATCAAGGTGACGGTAGGGCCAGAGCCCTGGTCAACAGCAGCCCTCTAAGTCTTCCTGACTCTGGACACTTCAAAGGAGCCAAAGATTCAATCTTCTTGCCCTGCCTGAGAAATCAAAGGCAATAGGGATCGGCAAAGCAGAAACAGGCCAGTGGAGTAGAGTTCAGCAATCTCCATTCTGAGAGCCAGGCATGGAGCAGAATGTCCGATTTCTCCGCCTCCCGCTCTGCCCAGCCCTCCAAAGGCTGGCCTCGGCCCATCCGGAGCGAAGAAAGACAAGGCATCTCTGGGAAGGAAGGCAGGGGAGGCACTGACAGTGACTGATAAGTTGTGGACTCAGTAAAGCTGGCAGCAAGTGGGAGCCATCTGAGGGGCAGGCCCCAGGGAGGCGCAGACACGGGGAAAGTAAGCGAGGAGGAGCAGGCTGGGAGTGCGGAGGGCGTTCTGTATGAGATTAATCGAGGCCCAGTGCAAAAGAGAAAGGAATACCCAGGTCAGAGAATAAGCGCTCCACATAAAAATCAAAGAAATTACTTGACTTCGGGAAGAGGAGAGGTTGGCCAGCTACAAGCCTCCCACCAAGATGACATGTGAGCTTTCTTCCTTAAGGAGCCCAGAGGGAAGCTTGGGGAAAGCCAGCTTCTGTTTGTGCAACTTTGCTCAACATATTACATGTCACTCATTCTCAGGCCAGCCTTTACCCTGATGCTCTCTGAAGAGACACGGGCCACACGAGAAAACGTCTGGTCCTCTTTTGACTGACCCAGGGCCAGAGTGCAATCACACGCCAAGGCAGGTGATAAATACAGGCAGGATTCTCTCAGCACCTATTAGATGCCAGACATCTATACCTTGTGAGGTAGGCACTCTTAGCCCCATTTCACGGATGAAAACATTGAGTCTCGGGGATAATAAGCCACTTGCTCTTGGGAATTGCCTGGCGGTCTATGCTCCAAATGCAGGGGGTCCGGGTTTGATCCTGGACAGGGAACCAGATCCCGCATGCCAGAAATGAGAGTCCTCATGCCACCACTGAAGATCCTGTGTGCCTCAACTAAGACCCGGCACAGCTGAATAAACAAATAAAATAAATAAATATGAAAACATAAGCCCCTCGCCCGAGTTTGCAGCATGAATCACAGGCAGATCAAAGTGTGAACACCAGCAATCTCAGCTGCACTAAGTTCCAAGGACTATGTTCTTTCCACCATAATCTTGCCTCTGAATTAAAAGCAGGACAGGGGCTGGGCGAAAGGGAGGAGAGCAGAGTAGTTTGGTGGTCTCTAAACTACGTCTGTAGTGCTTTATGGCTTCCCTGGTGGCTCAGACTGTAAAGCGTCTGCCTACAATGGGGAAGACCTGGGTTCGATCCATGGGTTGGGAAGGTCCCCTTAAGAAGGAAATGGCAGCCTACTCCAGTACCCTTGCCTGGAAAATCCCATGGATGGAGGAGCCTGGTAGGCTACAGTCCATGGGGTCACAGAGAGTCAGACACGACTGAGCAACTTCACTTTCACTTTCATAGTGCTTTATAACCTGAACACAGAACAGGAGCAGGCAGTCCGTTAGGAGACAGTTTTCCACGAGTCTTACATCTTGTGAGCAAGGGCACTGACTGCCTTTGTTTTGCAGCATCTCCTAAAGGATGTCCAGCAGACAGATTCAGAAGACACAGATAATACCTCCCGTGGCAGCAAGGGGCAGCTTGCTTACTATCCAGCAGAAAAGATCAGCTTCTGTGACAAGCCCTACAACTGGGGCACGTGTCACCTGGCCCTCTCGCACTGCCCTGTGAGTGCCAGGGTGAGGGAAGTGGACACAAACACAGAGCTCAGACAGCTTGCTACGCCGGGAGTCATGAAGTCCTCGGTCACTGACCCAGGAATACCACGTTTGCTGCCAACATCCATGAAACCTTGACAGACTAACTGGCAAGTAGGGTAACATCTCAGCCCCCGCAACACTGAATAGAGGAGGCTAGATGAACATCTTCCTTCTTGTCTCCTGGCACCAAAGCGAAGTCGAGATGTTCCCATGTGGTACATCAGAACGTGTTCTGGTACCTCATGCATCCTCAGGCAATGCAACCTGGGAGACATCTCGAGTGCTCGAATGCTAATAAGCCATTCCCACCAGGTCCCAGTTACTGAGGCAACACCTTCAATTCCCTGGGTGAGTGAAAGTCGCTCAGTCGTGTCCGACTGTCCGACTCTTTGCAACCCCATGGACTATACAGTCCATGGAATTCTCCAGGCCAGAATACTGGAGTGGGTAGCCTTTCCCTTCTCCAGGGGATCTTCCCAACCCAGGGATCGAACCCAGGTCTCCTGCCTTGTAGGCGGATACTTTACCAGCTGAGCCAAAAGGGAAATCTAGACTGCCATATATCTATAATACAGTGAGGTACTTGACCAAGTGCTTAAGGATGACAGACACTTCTGAGAGACTTAGGAACATCACTTCACTGAGTCTTGAAAAGGCCTCTATGAATTAGGAGTTATGGCTCTCAGAAAGGACACTAACTCATTCGGATCACATAGCTGGTGCCCACATCTGCCAGAGCCCATGCCTGCATCCCGGATGACTCTCTTCTTCTGCTAACAGTGAATTCACCATTATTCTTGAAACATATTCCCTTTCAATTCTTAAAACACTTCTTTAGATGAGGAACTCTGGGCTAGTATGAAGAGGCAGTTGCCATTCAGGGTGAAAAAAGATTACTTAGTTAATGAGGAACACTTGTTCAAGCAGAGAAGAACACCAGGGCAAATGAAACTTTATTTTTTCTCCTTAATTATCTGAAGTCCATGTTAGGGTAATCCAAACCTCCCCACAGAGAGGATGCAGTCTGCATAACCACCCCTCCTTTTTTTTTTACCCTTTTGGAGGGAAAGAAGTGGTGAGGCCAACAATCTTAGGCAGTGAGAAGGCCTTTTGCTGGGCCAAGAGATATAACCACCTCCTCAAGCTCATGCTGGAGTCAGGACCCAGGCCAGGCTGCAAAGACGGGCCTTCCTGCTGCTTACGTGGCCGAGAGGATAGGTGTCTGACAAAGAAGAAGCGTGGGGATGAAGCAGGCGGGTGTTCACTGGGGGGACACGGAACCCCTGCGACGTGCCTGCCGTGTTCTGGGGTAACCCTTCTGCCGCCTATGCCACACCATCTGCATGTCCACTCTTGGGGTCGGGCATCAACACCCCCACTTTGCAGATACAGAAAAGGGCTGCTGTGAGATCAGCGAGAATTCCCAAGGATGATCAGCCACTAAAGTAGAGCAGCGGGTGGAGTTAACCTCTGTCCGGATTCCTTCTTCTTCCAACACTCCACAGCCCTCCTATATCCAAGATTCCTGGGTGGGGAGCTTTACAACCAGAAACAGGCCAAAGTTCTCATCGGGTTGTTCAGTGTGTAAATGTCTACATGGCCAGTTTTCATTCCATCCCATCATAGAGGGCACAAGAGTCTTTTGAGTTTATTGGTGCAGAGGACTTTCTGAAATGGTGCTGCCCTCTTACATGACCGCACGCGGTCCGAGTCACGCTAATGAAACGTCATTTTATCTCTGGGGGCCAAGAAGGGAAGCTTTAACGCAGTGAAACCAGACCGGGCTTTCTGGAGCTTGGGGCTGGACAATTCTGTGGGTGGGGGAGGGCTGTCACACGCATCGCAGGATGTTTAGCCGCATCCCCAGCGGCGCCCCCTCCCCCAGTCTGTGATAAAGAAAAGTGCCTGCCGGTATTGGCACAGCTCCCTTAGGAGGGGCTGCTGAAAACCACTGGATTGTGAAACAGTAAACTAGACAGACACGGGTCCAGATGCTTAAGTCTACAACTTTCGTAGCTTTGGGAAAGTTGCATACTCTCCTTGAGACACTTTCTCGTGTATAGGATGGAGATATTAATTCCTAACTTGCAAAGTGATTGTGCCAAGATAATGCATATGAGGGGCTTCCCTGGTAGCTCAGCGGTAAAGAACCCACCTGCCAATGCAGGAGACAGGTTCGATCCCTGGGTCGGGAAGATCCCCTGGAGGAGGAAATGGCAACCCACTCCAGTGTTCTTGCCTGGAGAATCCCATGGACAGAGGAGCCTGGTGGGCTACAGACCATGGGGCTGCAAAAGAGTCAGACGCAACTAAAAAACATGGGCTACCCTAACAAACAACCACAGACTGAGGGGCTTAATACAGTTTGGATGGCGGAAATCTGAGAGCCAGGTGTCAACAGGGTTGATTTTTCTTGAGGCCTCTGTCCTTGGCTTGTTGATGGCTGTCTTCTCCCTTTGTCTTCATGGGAGCCTGGCAGGCTACAGTCTGTGGGGTCCCCAAAGAGTCATATACAACTTAGGGGCTAAACAACAGCAACAAATGCATTCGAAGCACATTGTATATGGGTCCTCAGAAGATGCTCAGTAAATATAAAAATAATTACTTATTTTGAAGACTTCTGATTAACTTTTATAATACCTACCTTTGAGGATCTTGTTTCTTTCATCCCTGTAGAAGATGAGGTACAGTCTTTAAAATTGTTGCTGCCCATTCCATACAAATGGACCTTTAATATTTATGAATAATATCTATCCATTATATTATCTCCGCTATCTCCTTTTACTATTTTAAAACCTCTTTATTGAGGTATGATTGACATACAAAAAGCTGTATGTATTGAATTTTTTGTTCAATTTGATGAGTTTGGAGATAAGTATACACCCAAGAAAACCATCACTGCAATCTATGCCATTAACATATCCATTGCATCTTAAAGTTTTCCTTTAATCTTGACAATAGTCCTACAAGGATGGCGGTGCCATCACCATTTTAAAAACAGGGAAGCAGTTTTAGAGACATGAAGTAATATACCCAAGCTCACACAGCAAGAAAACAGGGTTCAAATACTGACTCTATATCACAAGATATCTTCCAGTATCTTATCTTACTTCCATACATACCCAAGAGGCACTTATTGAATTCTGCACTAAAAACTGCTGAGTTTACAAGGAAAAATAAGCAATTGCCTTAAGTGGGATGAAGACATTTTCTATCAGGGGAAGAACAAAGGGTTACAAGAGCACAGAAAAAGCATATTTATCTCATCTGAAGGGTTCAAGAAGGTCTGCAGAAAACATACAAAGAGAATCACGAGTTAGCCAAACAGGAAGAAGACAACAGTGCAGATGAAGCTGATACACGTGCAAAGTCCTAGCACTGAGAAAACAAGACGGGCGCACAGTCGGCCCTCAATCTGCCTTCTGCACAAGGGGTCCAACCGACTGTGGATCAGAAAATATTTTAAGAAAAATTCCAGGACAATCCAAAAAACAAAACTTGAATTTTCCATGTGCCAGCAACTGTCTGCATTGTAGTTATAAGTACTTATATAGATGTGCATGTATTAGGTATTATAGGTAATCGAAAGATGATTTGTAGTATACAAGAGGATGTGTATAAGTTATATGAAAATACTATACCATTCACACAAGAGACCTAAGTGTCTGTGGATTTTTGTATCCATGGGTGGAGGGGGAGCGACTCCTGGAACAAATCCCCCAGGGATACCAAGCTACAACCCTAGTTCAGAATGGAAGTTTGGAGAACAAGGAGAGGAGAAGTTAGGGGTGAGATGGGAGGCAGGCAGCAGCTAGACAACCAAGGGATGTGCCTGGCTGGCATGTTTAGAGCTCTACTTCTGAGGCAAGGAGCTTCTTGCCAACTCTCTCCTACATCCTATTTCTCACATCAAACCCCTCCAATCTCTCTTCAGTAGCTTAATGGGCTATACAGGACTCCATTCCTTTGTGAAGGCGGCGGCTGTGAAGCTGACCTTCCACACTTTGGCAAGTGGAAATGCTCTCCTGGTAAAGTTGATCTCAGTTACCAGGTCCTTTGGCCAAAAGACCTAATGGAGAAAAATGAACAAGGTTGCTGGACTTTCTCCAGGACCTGCGACAAGCCACACACCACCAACCTCTTCCCAGAAGCCTGCATGAAAACAGACGCCTAGCTCAGCAGACAGAGGCGGTGTTCCCGGCAAGCTGATGGTAGGGAAGGAACACGGACCTGCCAATTTGGGGGGCCAGGGTGATGCTGGGAGGGTGACTCAGCACAGATTTATGAGATCCGATCTTGCCAATCTTGGCAGACACTCAGAGGCCAAGGCTCCTTGAAGAGGAAGGCTCCTCAGCAGGACCTCCAGCTTATAAGGGATTTTCATCACGACCAGCCGACAGGCCACCCTGCTCCTCGCACTTTAAACCTTTCAAATAAGAAAGGCTAATTACATTTCAGGCTTGAGAAAGCTAAACTATCCAAGTCACCTGTTCTGTAACATACATACGCAGAACACGGTGGCTGGGCTGAAGGCAGGCTAGTGGAGTTTGTTTGTTTTTCTCTCATATCCCCAGCACCTAGAGCCTACCGGGTGCTTGGTGAATGGTGGGGGACAGGAAGTGAACTTGTAATCCTTATGGCAGCCGAAAAACATATCTGGTCCATCTTGAAGTTTCACAGCTCCAGTCACTACCAATAAAAATATGAGGTGTCCAGAATTATTGTCGTTGTTCTGTTACTCAGTTGTGTCTGACTCTGTGACCCCATGGACTGTAGCTCCTCTGTCTGTGGGATTTTCTAAGCAAGAATACTGGCCTAGGTTGCCATTTTCTTCTCTAGGGAATCTTCCTGATCCAGGAATCGAACCCCTGTCTCCTGCTTTGGCAGGTGGGTTCTTTACTGCTAAGCCACCAGGGAAGCCCCCAGTATCCAAAATATCCATGGATTAATCATTCCCAAAGTATATCAGGTGGCATTGGTACTTGTGTTGAAAAGAACAGGGCAAGTTGGATAAAGACTGCCCTAGGGGAGAAGACAGGAATAAGAAAGAACATCGGAGTGGTCTGTAAGGTAAACACACAAACACACACACTAAAGTCACATATTGTTTAAGTGTAGAATTTTTAAATCACCATGTAAATAAATCATTTGTGATATAAGAATGCCCTTGGAAAACTTCCTAAAGGAGGAAGAAAAGAAAAGGCTGAGTAAAAGGGGAAGTAATGCCATGTAGCCAGAAGTGATGTGTTGCTGACGACCATGGACAAGGGCGGAGAAGGCCATGGCACCCCACTCCAGTACTCTTGTCTGGAAAATCCCATGGATGGAGGAGCCTGGTAGGCTGTAGTCCATGGGGTCGCTAGGAGTCGGACACAACTGCGTGACTTCCTTTTCACTTTTCACTTTCATGCATTGGAGAAGGAAATGGCAACCCACTCCAGTGTTCTTGCCTGGAGAATCCCAGGGACAGGGGAGCCTGGTGGGCTTCCATCTATGGGGTCGCACAGAGTCGGACACGACTGAAGCGACTTAGCAGCAGCAGCAGCATGGACAAGTGTCCTGGGATGGACCCTTGGTCCGAGGTGAGGGGCAAGGTTCTACCAGATTCTTCTTTTCTGCCCAGTCAAATTTCAGGAGAGGAGATGAGTTACTGGAGGTTCCACTGCACATTTCCCAGTTCCCACTGATGACCACACACAGTGAATTGATTTTAAGCTTGTCTAACAAAAAAAAGTCCAGAAGTTTCTCTAATTAAAAACCAAAGATATTCAAGAAATTGCCCCTTTGTTATCCTGTAGAACAGACTTTGAAGGAAGGTTATGTTTGGCTGAATCTGGGGGCTCTACAATCTACCTGATCCTCTCATCAGGAAAAACACAGAAGGTTCTACAGAGGTTTACAGTTCCCTAGAAGTGCGTCCATGGGCCTTCCTCTAGAAAGAAAAGGTTTGCAAAGTAAATTAACTGTGCTTAGCAATCACTCTTAGAAGTAAGTAAAAGTCTTGACTCTAAATTTCTTCTAAATAGCTTTGTTTCCTCTGGATACGTTTCCATTTTGATAAAGTGATTAAAAAGCCTTATTAGATGATGTCAAAGAATCACCTCCGGGATTTTTATTCTTCATTATTTTTCCTCAAGTTTCAAGGGAACCAAAAGGTTGCATGAGTTTCTCCCCGGGTGAACTCGGACAAGACATTTCCCCTTCTCCAAGTGCAGTTTCTTTATCTGTGAAATAAAAGGACTGTGCCTTCTAATCTCTCAAACTCCTTCCAGCTCACGAGAGAAGGAATGCTTCCAACCCAGACCCTCCAGAAATTCTGATAAGTCTTCCCTGGAGAGAAATCAGTGGTTAAATTTTGATCTTTACGTGAACAGAAGAGCAAAATCCTTCTGCAGACAAAGCAAGAAGGAGCAGAAGTGCTGTTTCAATGGAGAACTGAAAACAAACCAGCTGTCTCATTTTTCCCCTCAGCCTCTCCTTTGAGAATTAAAAGCTATTCTTGCGTCTTAAAAAACTCCTCAAAATTATCAGCATTGGCAGAAAATAACCGTAATAAACTGCAAAGATCTCTCAAAGCGCCCAAGGAGGAGGCAGAAGCAGGTTCCCTCTTGACCCTGTTCCTCTCTCTCTTGGCGATTACTTTTCTTGTAGGATGAAGCCTGGCCAGGAATGCGTAGGAAGGGAGAAAGAAAAGATGACTCATCATTTGTCGGTGATTGTTCCAGGCCAGGAGTTGTGCATATGTTATTTCATTTCTCAATGGAATTTGTTTGAACGATGAGGAAATGGAGATTCGGTGGTGATAAGAAATTTGCATAAAATTATCCAAATAGAGAAGTTGACTCATTTGAAAAGACCCTGATGCTGGGAAAGATTGAAGGCAGGAGGAGAAGGGGACGACAGAGGCTGAGATGGTTGGGTGGCATCACTGACTCAATAGACATGACTTTGAGTAAGCTCCAAGAGTTGGTGATGAACAGGGAAGCCTGCAGTCCATGGGGTTGCAAAGAGTCAGACACGACTGAGCAACCGAACAGCAACAATCCAGATAGAGAACATGAGGACAGGGAGGTCGACCTGAGTCTGTCTGCTATAGCCAAGCCCCAAGTACTTTTCACTAAACCAGGAAGATCTGGTGTGTGAGCACCACAAAGATGCTTCTGCATCTGAATGCAAAGATGTCCTAGTGCGTAACATGTGACTCAGACCTGTAATGTCCAACACAGCCCAAAGGGCCCTGGCTGATGACCACAAAGCCCACAGCAAGGGATGACACTGGAAATCCATGGTTGGCGGGACAGAGAGCATTATTCAATGACAAAGTGCTCAGTGAAGATGAGGAAACTGGGCCAGCCTTCTCCATGAACCAGTTACGAACTTTGAATAACTGCTTAACATCCCGAGGCTCCTGTTACTTCCTTTACAATAGAGATGAGTGGTATCGTTAGACCCCTTCCTCAGTGGGCCTTTGTGATTATCAGAATAGTATACATCAAGACACTTTTGAAAGAACAAAGTAGTGCTTCATGACTGTCAGTTTTGAGAAGTGTTGACATACATTCTGGATCTTTAGTTCCAGCCCAACACAACTAATCAGACAATTACCTAACCTAACTATAATTCACTTTTGGCTGTGTCTAAGAATATAATAGGAGGGGAGTCCCTGGTGGCCCAGTGGTAGAAAATCCACCTTGCAAATCAGAGGACAAGGGTTTGATCCCTGGTCAGGGAACTAAGATCCCACATGAAGTGAGGCGACTAAACCTGTGCATCACAACTAGAGAATGGATCCTGCTTGCTGCAATGAGAGAAGAGCCCACACAGCAATGAAGGCCCAGCACAGCCAAAATTAAATAAATAAAATTTTAAAAAATAGAATAAAAATACCAACAGATTCAGATACTATTCCTTTAGAATAGTTGAATGTCCCCGGACTAGTTAGCACCACAATCACGAGTTTCTAGTTTCACCCAGGAGACTGAAACTTTTCTTTATTTCACAGTGAACTTCTTGAGCCGAGCTCACATCTCTCTCTCAGGCTTGGTTTCCAAATGTCAAGTTGTGGTAAGAATGCAAAGTTCAGAGCTCCCTGTCACTTAGCTAACAAGCAGTGTTATGACTCAAACTGAGGTCTGCTTGACTTAAAAGGTGATGTTCTTTCCACAAACGCTACCCTCCCTCCTATAGCAACAAAGAGCCAGCATGGGAAATAAAGCCCGAAATTCCACTTGTCTGATTAATACAGAGTGCCTATCTGGAGATTTATGTTTGTTTTTCTACTAAATAAATGGTTACATTTCCCCAGCCAAGAATACATTGGGCTAATTAATAACAGCCCTCTTTCAAAGTCTACGACATAGAAAAAAATTCTATCCCCAGGGACCAATCCCTCACAAAGGCCACAGAGAGACCATCTCAAGAGTTCCTCATTAAGAGACCCTCGAGAGCCGCCACACACTGACACCCTGTTGGCCATTCACACCTTAGCAAAGATTAGCACTGGTGAATTGTCAAGCAGAAAATAGCGTGGGGTGGATGGGTGGATGGAGAAGGGAAGAGGGAGGAAGAACACCGAGAAGGAGGAGGGTGGGAGGCTGGTGGGACCGTGAAGGAAAGGGAAGACAAGCTGAGAACCTGCAATTTTCCAGGTCCTTTCTGGGTAACGTGTACACAGCGTCCCTGAACAAAATATACTATTAAATTTTTTGTGCATTGAATACTGTTTGTGCAAATATTCTAGATCAACTTTATGAGCTGTCACTTACAGGCCATAAAAAGCAGTCTGATTAGACTTCTTCCCTCCTTCTCCATTCACAGTTAGCTTTCCTAACCCCAGGTTCTGGCAATCACTGATCTCTGTAGGAGTTTAGCTTTTCTGGACACTTCACATAAATGAAATTATACTGCAGGTAGCCATTCTTATCCGACTTTCACTTAAAATACTGCTGTTGACCTTCATTCATGTTGCAGCATGTCTCTGTTTTACTCTTCTTTTCTTTCTGAGTAGTATTCCATTACATAGACATTCCACATTTTGTTGATCCACTCATCTCTTGATGAATTATTTCCATTGGAGGGGGGGTGTTTACTAGTAAAGTTTCTATGAACCATTATGCACAAGTCTTTGCATGAAGGTATGCTTGTCTTTCTCTTGGGTGAGTATCTAGGAGTAGCATTGTTGGGTTGTACTGTATGTGACTGTTTAACTTTTCAATTAACAGCTCTCAAAAGTGGTTGCACCATTTTACACTCCTAGTCTTCCCTTTTCAACCCACTAGCCAAAGAAAATATTTTGATTATCAGCTCAGTATCCTCTTCCCTTTTTTCTTGCTCACCAGAGGTAAATTTGAAGTAAGCAACAAAGTGCTGAAAGAGCTAGAAAGAAAAAAAACTGCTTAACATTTTGGGGCTAGAAAAGCATACTTTCCCTATAGTACTTGCCTTCCTTCATGTACACACACATAGACCTCCAACCAGGGGAGTTAAGAGAAGGATCCTAAGGTGGACAAGAAACGTGACTGGAAGAGGAGGCAGGATCAGTAAGTGTAATTGTAAGCTGTGCATTTGGGTTGTGTTCAGCGTCCTTCCGGAGAAGGCAATGGCACCCCACTCCAGTACTCTTGCCTGGAAAATCCTATGGATGGAGGAGCCTGGTGGGCTGCAGTCCATGGGGTTGCCCAGAGTCAGACATGACTGAGCGACTTCACTTTCACTTTTCCCTTTCATGAATTGGAGAAGGAAATGGCAACCCACTCCAGTGTTCTTGCCTGGAGAATCCCAGGGATGGGGGAGCCTGGTGGGCTGCCGTCTATGGGGTTGCACAGAGTCGGACACAACTGAAGAGACTTAGCAGTAGCAGCGTCCTTCATGGCTTCCCAAGGGGCTCAGTGGTAAAAAACAGCCTGCAATGCAGGAGACCCAGGTTCGATCCCTGGGTTGGGAAGATCCCCTGGTGAAGAAAATGAAAACCCATTCCAGTATTCTTGCCTGAGAAATCTCA
>NW_011494867.1:4107508-4111286 GCF_000754665.1 Bison bison bison
TGGTAAAAATCCGCCTGCAATGCAGGAGACCCAGGTTCGATCCCTGGGTTGGGAAGATCCCCTGGTGAAGAAAATGAAAACCCATTCCAGTATTCTTGCCTGAGAAATCTCACGGACAGAGGAGTCTGGTGGGCTACAGCCCACGGGGTCTCAAAGAGTTGGACACAGCTTAGCAACTGAGCACACAATGTCCTCAGGTTGATGCCGGTCACACCTGGGCACGATGAACTGTGATCATGAAGGTGGTGCTGCCACAGGATGGAACCACAGGAGCTTCTGGATTCCAAAGGGCCCCACGCAGACAAGGGAATCAGAACTTAGTAGCCGTCTGACTTAAGCAAAACACAGCAGAGTCAGGTCTGAGTCCCAGGCTTGTCCCATTATAAGCAGAAGTTGGGAGTCTGGTCCCTGCCCTTCACAAGTCGCCCCTACCCCCACACTAGCCTTGCGTGGACTTAAGCTCATACCGTGTAACACAGCACATGTGACAGGACTCTGACGGCACCTGGGTGGCAGTATTTTCATGATTAGTTCCTCTACAGACAAGGCTGATAGCCAACCCACTCAGTTCAGTCCAGTTCAGTTGCTCAGTTGTGTCCGACTGTTTGTGACCCCATGAATCACAGCATGCCAGGCCTCCCTGTCCATCACCACCTCCCGGAGTCCACTCAAACTCACATCCATTGAGTCAGTGATGCCATCCAGCCATCTCATCCTCTGTCGTCCCCTTCTCCTCCTGCCCCCAATCCCTGCCAGCATCAGAGTCTTCCAATAAGTCAACTCTTCACATGAGGAGGACAAAGTACTGGAGTTTCAGCTTTAGCATCATTCCTTCCAAAGAAACCTCAGGGCTGATCTCCTTCAGAATGGACCGGTTGGATCTCCTTGCAGTCCAAGGGACTCTCAAGAGTCTTCTCCAACACCACTGTTCAAAAGCATCAATTCTTCGGCGCTCAGCCTTCTTCACAGCCAATAGGCACTGATAACTCTGTACTGGTTACTTAAGGATTGAAATGCTTCTATAATAGAAACCAAGTGGTTTGATGAAGAGTCATTTCCTCTATGGCTTTTGCCTTCTCTCTAGAGCCCCTAGGTGCCCCCTGGTGCCCCAAACAACATCTCCAGGTGATCCAGAAACCGAAGGGTTAAAGCCTGGCATGGATGGCCCCCGTTTCCCATCCCCCAGAGATGTGAGTGGCATCCGCTCTGAGTGGTGTTCATGTTCTGCTGCTGCTGCTGCTAAGTCGCTTCAGTCGTGTCCGACTCTGTGCGACCCCATAGACGGCAGCCCACCAGGCCCCACCATCCCTGGGATTCTCCAGGCAAGAACACTGGAGTGGGTTGCCATCCTGTTGTTAAATGGTTTACCCTCAGCACTTTCTACAGAAAAGCTAGAGAAGACATTGAGTTCACATAACCCACTTCCTTGACATCTCTGGCCCATGCATTCTTATCTATTCTTACAGACACTACGCTTTACCTAGAATACACGTGAGCTGCTCACGGTTATCACAAAACATAACAGCCTCTATCACTTAGTAAGTGTCTACTGTGTTCTGACCCTTTATGAGTACAATACCATTTGATCCCCAAAGAAAGCTACAGAGTGGGCTTTTTGCCCTGATTCTTTCAGTGCCTGAGACCCTTTTAAAGCATAAATATAAATAACATCCTTAAAGCTAACATCTGGGCTTCTTCATGGTGAGTCTTTCTACCAAGTCTCACTGTCTTTGCTGATCTAAGGTAATGGAAGCTATTTAAAAATAACCTCTTGGGACTTCTCTGGCAGTCTAGTGGTTAAAATTCTATGCCTCCAGTACAAAGGGTACAGGTTCAATCCCTGGGCAGGGAACTAATATTCTGCATGCCATGTGGTGTGGCCAAAATAAAATAGGAATGACTTAACTAAAAATTTGAGAACCATTCTCAAGTGTTCTGATTCACTAAAAAAATGCTAACTTTAAGATGTCATCTTTAATGGATTTACCAACTCATTACAAGACTGCGAAAGCATTCAAACTCTAACCTGGCGAGAGCCTGATGGCTTCTCACTACGGTGGGGACTGTAGTCACACGTGCTGGGAATGTGGAGCCAGCCTCTTTGAGCACGTGAATAAAATCATTCACTTTTGCAGTCCCACTCTTACATTTGTGTTTTTTATTTATATTCCCAGCCATCATTTTTTCATGCTTTTACACTCTCTTGTTATAAAATAACACATAGATTTAATGGAGACAGGCTTTGTCACAGTAAGAGGCCTGGATTTAGTGGTTTCTAGGGGGAATTATTTGGGATAACTAATTGAAACCAAAGTGCATTTCCATTCCTTGCCTGCAACAATAAACACTAGGTCTTCAAAGGCTGACCAAGTTTCCAGTGATTCCTAACAATAGCAGTTGTCATTTTCAAATGATGGTCCTTTTGAAACGCCAAGTGGAGTGAAGAAAAAGTGTGTGCTATTGCTGATTAGACAGGAATATGACTTGCAGAGGCCTATGTTACTCTCTTGTCTGCAAATTTTCTGCCCTGATTAATTACAAAGAGTGCCAGAGTGTGTTGACGTTAGTTAAAAGCATTTGCTCTTTCCAGCCTGTCGTTATACCCGAATTAAGGATTTCTGTGTCGAGGTGAGGTCAGGAGGGTTCAGATCTGTTTTCCACTGATAAATCTTTCTGTCCCGTAAGGATTAAAGGAACCCAAGGCTTTCATATGTAAAACTAATACATGATCGCCTGTGTGTATGTGTCTCCATGATCAAAGAGCGCTTGGCCAAGTGGGAATGCCTCAAAGAGATAATAAGTGATTTGTTCACTACAAACATTACAATTATCTATTCCTCTACAAAGTACTGAGAATAAATTCTCTAATCAGAGTTAATTAGCATCCGTGTTGCTCTGGGTTTAGCTGGCTAGCTCTCTTAAAGGTATATGAACGTAAAAAATTAGGTGCCTTTTCCGAGCCAACTTCTTAAACTCTTCCACAGTTAGTTGGAGGAACTGCCCGCTCCTTAGCTTCAACCCATTTCCTGCCATTTGATGAAATCAACTGAACAGAACTCACTGGGACCGTCCTCCATACTTACTCTTCCATGCTTTTATTGATGGACTGCCTGCTCTGTGCCAATCACCTTTTAGAGAACTTCATACCCTCAAATCCGTGATCCAACAGAGGCTCCGTAAAGAGCAATGAGCCCTGGGTGCGCTGGGAGCCAAAGGAGAGGGACGTGCGGACAGAAATGACCTCTCTAAGGAGGTGAGAGTCAAGCTCAGTTTGGAAGAATGATAGGAATTTGGTAGGTTTCTGGGAGGAAGGAGGACATTTCAGGAACATGAACAACAAAGCCATGTGAACTAATCACAACAACAAACACTTATTAAGGGCTCTGTGCCATATACTGTGCATATTTGATTCATTGAATCTTCACCCAAAGTGCTATAATGTAGGTTCTATTAGTAGCGCTTTAGAAAGAAGAGGAAATAGAGGGTGAGGAGGATGAAGTGACTAAAACAAGACATGGAGTTGATAAGATGCAAAGTCGAACCCAGGCCATCTGACTCCCGGGTCTGTGTGTTATTCCAACTAGATGTGAGTGCGTGTGCACACATACGCATACACACACACAAAGAAAATATTTGTCCTCAAAGGACTCTATTGGGATAGGTGAGGATGCTGCTGCTGCTGCTGCTAAGTCGCTTCAGTCGTGTCCGACTCTGTGTGACCCCATAGACGGCAGCCCACCAGGCTCCCCCGTCCCTGGGATTCTCCAGGCAAGAACAC
>NW_011494867.1:4111386-4120087 GCF_000754665.1 Bison bison bison
CTAAGTCGCTTCAGTCGTGTCCGACTCTGTGTGACCCCATAGACGGCAGCCCACCAGGCTCCCCCGTCCCTGGGATTCTCCAGGCAAGAACACTGGAGTGGGTTGCCATTTCCTTCTCCAATGCATGAACGTGAAAAGCGAAAGTGAAGTCGCTCAGTCGAGTCCGACTCCTAGCGACCCCATGGACTGCAGCCTACCAGGCTCCTCTGTCCTTGGGATTTTCCAGGCAAGAGTACTGGAGTGGGGTGCCATTGCCTTCTCTATAGGTGAGGATAGGTACTGAATTTTTCCTGCACTTCCTACGTTTTCTGCATCAAAGAGCTCTACAAAGAAAATGCAACCAGCACCCAGAAGATGAAGAGCTGAATGTAGTTGACCACCCAGTGACTCATTTTTGTCTTAAAAACAAGAAACAACACACAGAAATGCTTCCCGACGCACCTGATGCCTGGGGAGTGTTTGACTCAGGGCCCTGCCTCGCCTCACCGCCCACCACCCCAGGAAGTCTCTTCCTCCAGATTTTCCAAAGCCCTCTCACCGCAGAGGCTCCTTCTCATCCTCGGTACAACATGGGACATGGATTGTCAAGAGGCGGGTGGGTTGTGATTATTTTTCCACACAAGTGCAGTTAATAGTGACGAATAACCAGAATGGACTGTTCTCTGCTCTCTCAGTCACATGAAAAAAGTTTGGGGTTAAGAATAAAATGCTCGCTCATATTTGGCTTTACAATTGTGTCAAGTTCAGAACCATGCGCTCATAGAAACAGTCCAGGGCCTGAGGAGTACCTATCATTGTATTTGTCATCTGCTTTTTAATGCTCTTTTCTTCTCTCATCCTCCCAACAGCTCCCCCAAATACGCATTATTATCTCTGTGTAATGAATGAGGAAACTGACGGCTATACAGTTTCTGTGACTTGTTCATGTTGACATCCTCCTGGTAATAACAGAGAAACAGGATTTGAACCCAGATTTTTTTAAACTGTGAATGCACAGTGGTAACCATTCGTTCTCGAGAAGCTCTCCCTCAGCTTTAAATAGATGGGACATGGCAAAATCCAGGCCATTTTCCCTTCAGTTAATTTGGAAGACAGCAGTAGAGACTACATTTGGAGTAAAAAGTCTTTAAAATGAAAAATCCCTCATGGCATGGGGGAGTTTAGTTCCCCAACCAGGGATGGAACCCGGGCCTCCTACAGTGGAAGCACAGAGTCTTAACCACTGGACCACCAGGGAAGTCCAAAGACATCTTTTTTAAAAAAATTATACAATGCTGTGTTAGTTTCAGGTGTATAACAAAGAGACTCAGGTATGTGTGTGTGTGTGTGTATACATATATATAATTTTTCAGATTCTTTACCATTATAGGTTATTACAAGATACTGAATATTGTTCCATGTGCTATACAGTAAATCTTTACTGCTTATTTTATATATAGTGGTGTGTATCTATTAATCCCATATTCCTAACTTATCCTTCCCTCTCCTCTTTTCCCTTTGGAAACCACAAATTTGTTTTGTATGCCTCTTGTAAATAAGTTTATTTGTACCCTTTTTAAAAGAATAGATTCCACATATAAGTGATGTCATACGATATTTGTCTTTGTCGGACTTACTTCACTTAGTATGGTAAAATCTGTGTTACTGCAAATGGCATTATTTCATTCTTTATGGCTGAGTAATATTCCACCCTATATACGTACCATATTTTCTTTATTCATCCATCTGCTGATGGACATTTAGGTTGCTTCCGTGTCTTGGCTGCTGTGAATATTGGGGTGCACATATCTTTTCAAATTAGACTTTTATCTGGATCTTTGCCCAGGAGTGGGATTGCTGGGGCATATGGTAACTCTATTTTAGTTCTCTGAGGAACGTCCATGCTGTTTTCCGCAGTGCACTAGGGTTCATTCTGATGTAGAACAAGCCCAATTTCTGTACTTCTGGACATATAAACGCCCTGTATGCGATTTCTGAAGCATTGCTAGAAATGGTCAAGTTGAGGCTTTACCATTCTTCCCCAGTTTTCTAAACAGTTGTTCAAGTTATACGATCAGCAAATTATATGCACTCATATGTGCACATTTGTTCTGAAGCTCAGCACAACTATAATTTGGGCATGTGAGTAATTTCTACATGGCTTTGCCAAAACAGAAGAGACAGTGTTGGACTTAATGAATGCGTTGTCATGATCTTCTTTGCGTTAACTACCTGCCCGTATATTGCTGGAGAAGTGACCCACTTATGCAACCCCTCAGGGTCTGCCAAGGCCTTTCACATGCATCATTTTATTTCATATTTACAGTGGACTTTGAGTCAGGCGTATCAATGCAGAGATGCTTATCTCCAGGCTACAGAAAAGGAAACTTGGTCTCAGATTAGGAAAACTGTTAGAGACTTTGCAATTAAAAGATAGGGACACTAGGTGTAAAATATACAACTATTGAGAACATCCCATATAGCCCAGAGAACTCTACTTAACGCACCGTGGTGATCTAAATGGGAAGGGAATCTGAAAGGGGGGAGAGATATATGTATACATATGACTGGCTCATTTTGCTATGCAGTAGAAACACATAACATCGTAAAGAAACTGTACTCCAATAAAAATTAATTTAAAAGAAAAGAAGGGGGTACCTATTCCAAGGACAGTATTATTTCCACTATACCATACTGTCTTCTCCATCAACCACTGCCCAAGAGGAATCAATGACACACAGACCCTCACCACACAAGTTCAGCTTACCACCAACCCACAGGGTTCTTAATGCTGCCCTTACTAACTCCAAATGCTGAAGGAAACAGGAGCTTAAACCAGTGGTTCTTGACCAAAGGTGAGTCAGTCACTGTTAGTTACTCAGTCACATCCAGCTCGTTGCGACCCCATGGGCTATAGCCCGCCAGGCTCCTCTGTCCATGGAATTCTTCAGGCAAGAATCTCGGAGTGGGTTGCCAATCCCTTCTCCAGGGGAATCTTCCCAACCCAGGGATTGAACCTGGGTCTCCCCAATTGCAGGCAGATTCTTTACCATCTGAGACACCAGAGAAGCCCCTGACCAAAGGTGATTTTGGCAGTGTCGGGGGGATATATTGTTGTCATAGCTGGAGAGGATGTTGGTACTGGCGTTCAGTGGGGAGAGGTCAGGGAGGCTACTGAATATCTTACAACACACAGAACAGTACCCTGCAGCAAAGAAGTGTTTGGTCCCAAATGTCAACAGTGTTGAGGCCGAGAAATTCTGGCTTAGATGAACTGTCCTTAGGATGATATGAGAAAGGAAGGAATAAAGGAAAGGAAAATATTTTCCCCATTGATACAAGATAATTCTGCACTGTGTAGGGTGAGCTCTTTCCAGTCTTATGAGCTGCTCTGTCTGCAAGGACTGGGTGGTAGGTAGGGGAGAAGGATCTCTTAGTATTTTCCTAGGAGAGAGTCCCTGCTCTAAGCTGAGAATAAATAAGAAAATGAACTTCAACATACAGAAATCTACTTTGCAGCTCACTTTTCCCCCCAAGAATGCATTTACTCAATATTGTTTGAGTGCTGAATGATAAAGTATCCATGGTGTGTATATCCGTGATACACTAAAGAACATATGGGCTGATCTCAAGATGAACACAGAAAAATAAACATGTCAATTAATGACAGGAAACATTAAAGGGGAAAAATCATTTAAAATGATGTCTATACTGGATTTTTAAACTTTAAGACCAAAGTGCATTTCTTGGGAATTTTTTTAAATCATGAAATTCTATGAAAAGAGAATCTGCAGTAGATTCTTCCTGTTTGAACAATTTCTCTTTACCATTATCAAGGAGTTATCAAAATATTTAAAGTATTAACAATTTGTTAATCCAATATTTTAACTGTAAGCATAAACAGTTTGTAATTTGTGAAACTCAAAGCTAGGTTGAAAAATAAGCTTAATGTAATTTTAAATACATGTCTTTTTCCAAAAGTGTAATTGCCAAGCAGTTGGTAGCTGGGATGAGGGCTTCATTTTCACCACGAAACTGTAAATCCATCATCAGTGAGAAGACTGTAAATTATGCATTCAGGGGAAATTCCTGTCGCTTAGCCTGCTGGGGGAATCCAAGAAAAGCAGTAGGAAAAATGACTTATTACCTCTGCACGCTGACCTGAAACTTGCACAGATAGTTCATTGCTAGAGAGAGGGACTGGCAGAATATAATTCAGCAGCAAAGTCCAAAATGAACTTCTAGGACCCATGAAGAGGGGACAGGGGAAAACAGATTTCGGTGTTGCATTTTTTATCTCCCAACTGAGCAACTGAACTGAACTGAACTGAATTGAAGACACCTCTAGAAAACTAGTGTGTATTCCTTGAAATACAACAATTTCACACATCAGGATCTGCCAAACCATAGCTGAGAAAGGAATCAGGTGTTGCCTGAATCTTCCACATATGTTCTTGGCAAAAGCATATCTCTGTATATTAAGTGCCAAGTGAATAACACCCAAAGTACACGAAAAATTAATCAACTCTGAGGCGATTAGCCAAGGTTTTATCATAGGCTGTCCAGACAATAAATTCAATATTTAACAAATGAAGAGATGGGAATGAATCTTTTCTCATGGACCAAGGATAGTCCTTCCCTTTGATTAACTCAGGCTTGAGTCCAAGGGTTTGTTGGTCATCTCTGAACAGAACTGGGACCACAGTTCTGTTCAGAGACGTAAGATGTAACTTACACAAAGTACTGAAAGTTATTTTTCTGAAATATGAAAGTATTAGCAACTTTCTCATAGGTTAGCCATATTGGTTAAACTAGATGACGTATGTCGGAGAAGGTGATGGCACCCCACTCCAGTACTCTTGCCTGGAAAATCCCATGGGTGGAGGAGCCTGGTGGGCTGCAGTCCATGGGGTTGCAAAGAGTAGGACACAACTGAGCGACTTCACTTTCACTTCTCACTTTTCTGCATTGGAGAAGGAAATGGCAACCCACTCCAGTGTTCTTGCCTGGAGAATCCCAGGGACGGGGGAGCCTGGTGGGCTGCCGTCTATGGGGTCACACAGAGTCGGACACGACTGAAGCAACTTAGCAGCCGTGCAGCAGCAGATGATGTATGTAAAGCCGCTGGTCCGTAGATGTGTCCTGTAAATAGGTTTAGGGTGAAGGTAAATAAGAGAAGAGGTTTATGTGCTTGTTCCGCATAGGCCCAGAAAACAGACACAGAAGGGATGGGAGAGGATGAAAAGGAGAAATTTGGCTTCACTTGGAAAAATGAGTAGGAATTTGGGCCATACGTGCGACCAGTTTGGAGACTAGGTTTAAGAAATCTGAACTCGTGTGACATCGGGTGAATAACTTGACATCTTTGAGCTTCAGTTACCTTGTCTGTAAACTAGAAATAGCATTAGTACCTTTCCCGGTGTATAAATAATACAAACAGAAAGTTTAGGATGGGTCTGACACATTAAAAATGCTCTCAATAAATGTCAGCTATTATGCTTTTTATTACAACAGTTACGACAAGAGAGCATGATCCTCATTCAAGAGGTTGGGAGAAAGAATGAACTCTCACCATTGATCATATTTAAGCAGAACCTGGAAACCCACAATTTAATAAAGCCATAAAGAAGATGTGGTACATATAGACAATGGAATATTGAAGTGAAAGTGAGAGTCACTCAGTCGTGTCCAACTCTTTGCAACCCCATGGGCTATACAGTGCATGGAATTCTCCAGGCCAGAATACTGGAGTGTGTAGCCTATCCCTTCTCCAGGGGATCTTCCCAACCCAGGGATCAGACCCAGGTCTCCTGCATTGCAGGCGGATTCTTTACCAGCTGAGCTATCAGGGAATTACTCAGCCATAAAGAAAAGAACGAATTATTCCATCTGCAGTAACATGGATGGACGTAGAGACTGTCATACCAGGTGAAGTCAGCCTGACAGAGAAGGACAAGTATCACATCAATTGTATGTGAAATCTTAACAAAGAGTACAGATGAATATGTCTACAAAGCAGAAACAGACTCATAGAAAATAAACTTATGGTTACCAGGGGGTAAGGGGGGAGAGGGATAAATTGCGAGACTGGGATTGACATACACACACTACTATATACAAATAGATAACTAATCAGGACCCATTCATAGCACAGGGAACTCTACACTTGTGGCCTGTATGGGAACAGAATCTAAAAAAGAGTGGATACATGTATATGTGTAACAGAGTCGCTTTACTGTACAGCAGAAACTAACACATCATTGTAAATAAAATATACTGCAATAAATTAAAAAAAAAAAAAAGAAAGCCATGCCTTGGCAAGAAGGTTGCTAAGACTCCAAGAATCTCTTGATCCTAGTCATAACTGTAAGCCGAATTCTTACCTGCTGAAATGTGCAGGAGTTTCAGAAAGTCCTCCCACTTTAAAATCTCAGCAGAGCAAAGTCATAAAATTGCACTTATTTTTCTCGCCCCTTTTTGGCAGCCAGACCTTTTAGCCTCCTGCAACTCACTCCCCCAGACCTCGGCAACATCTTAGAGGATTTCCCATCACAGTACCTTCTAATAAAGAGCAAGACAAATTGGTAGCTGGGGGAGAGAAGTGTCGTGTGTTACATTTTGTGCTCATTTAACAAGTCCATCTGTGATTTACAGCCCAACAGAGGGGTAGGGTTCTAACTCAGGAGGAAGGCAGCTGGGTGAGCATAGGTTGTGAATGAAACCAGCAGCACCACAAAGCAGCTGAGACGCTTGGCTATTTCGTTTGCTGGAAGTGAAGCTAAGAAAACAACAGGGATGCCACAGAGGAGATCACTGGAAGACCTGACGAAACATACACAAGCAGACTGGGACAAACCGCAAACATGCACAAGCAGTTTTGCTTGTTAGTCCTAAAAATCATGCTGGACACTGTCTGGACCTCATACAAAATTTTGTCTGTGAAACTTCATCTGTAAAAGTGATTCTGATGGGGGAAAAAAACTTCAATAGGTTTGTAGTTTTTATATGCTTCCGCTCTGTTGTCAAGCTTATATACTTCTTTTCAAAACCGGACTGTCCCAGATCTCAAAATGTGGGAGTAAGGTCGCAATTTTGAGGCAAAAACCATCACAATATTGTAAAGTAATTATCCTCCAATTAAATTATTTTTTAAAAAGAAACATTTTGTTAAACCTTTTGGTCATTATTGTTCTAAAGGTGCTCGTGTATCTTCTCAGCTTTCTGTATAAAAAGATGTAACTTTTTTTTTAAACTAGAAGATCTTGGGACATAATTACATCTTAACTAAGAAGACGATATATTTTTTAATCAAGCTATAAGTTGTTTATCTAAATAATGGAAGCAAAAAATAAATGCTTTCTTTAATATTACCTGATTTTTTCCCCCATTACACACAGATGGGATGCATTTCAGATTAAAATAAAATAAGGACTAGAAATTAATTTTTAAATTTTATGCAAATTGTAGCCTGCCAGGTTCTCTCCATGGGATTCTCCAGGCAAGAATACTGGAGTGGATTGCCATTCCCTTCTCCAGAGGATCTTCCCAACCCAGAGACTGAACCCAGGTCTCCCTCATTGCAGGTAGATTCTTTACCATCTGAGCCACCAGGGAAGCCCCAAACCAAAAGTGCAATGAGGTACTACCTCACACCAATCAGAATGGTCATCATTAAAAACTGTACAAATAATAAATGCTGGAAAGGGTGAGGAGCAAAGGGAACCATCCTACACTGTTGGTATGTTGGTGTGGCTGCTATAGAGAACGGTATGGAGGCTCCTCAAAAGACTAAAATTAGAGCTACCATATGAACCAGCAATCCCACTGCTGGGCATACAACGGGACAAAACTAGAATTCAAAAAGATACATGCACCCCTATGTTCATAGCAGCACCATTCACAACAGCCAGGACACGCTGCTGCTGCTGCCGAGTCGCTCCAGTCGTGTCTGACTCTGTGCAACCCCAGAGACGGCAGCCCACCAGGCTTCCCCGTCCCTGGGATTCTCCAGGCAAGAACAACGGAGTGGGTTGCCATTGCCTTCTCTGAGCCAAGACACAGAAAGAACCTAAATGTCCATCGACAGATGAATGACTAAAGACGCAGTGCGTATATACAATGGAATACTACTCAACCATAAAAAGGATGAAATAATTCACTGGTAGCAGCATGGATGCAACTAGAGATTATCCTACTAAGTGAAGTAAGTCACAGAGAGAAAAACAAATGTTATGACATCGCTTACATGTGGAATCTGAAAAACAATACAATCAACTTATTCACCAGACAGAAACAGACTCACAGACATAAAAACAAGCTTATGGTTACTAAAAGGGAAGGAAGGAGGGAAGAAAGAAATTAGGAGTATGGGATTAATAGATAATACATCATTTCTGTGAAATAAACAACAAGGGTTTCCTGTGTAGCACAGGGAACTCTATTCACTGTCTTGTAATAACCTATAATGGAAAGGAACCCGAAGGTGATACCTGAAACTAACATAATATTGCAAATCAACTATAGTTTAATAAATAAAAGAAGAAAAGAAATTTTATTTGGCCCCATCTGCTTTCAGAATTATTGGAGAAGGAAATGGCAACCCACTCCAGTGTTCTTGCCTGGAGAATCCCAGGGACGGGGGAGCCTGGTGGGCTGCCATCTATGGGGTTGCACAGAGTCGGACACAACTGAAGCGACTTAGCAGCAGCACTGGCAGCAGCTT
>NW_011494867.1:4120212-4121694 GCF_000754665.1 Bison bison bison
ATTTAGTATTTATAGGCTTTTTGATGACGGCCAGTGTGAGGTGATACCTCATTGCAGTTTTGATTTGCATTTCTCTAATAATTAGCCATATGGGGCATCATTTCATGTGCTTGATGGCAAAAAAACCTTTCTTTACTGGGAAGAAAATAAAAAATAAATGACAACTTCTCGAGTGCCTATGAAGTGTCTCACCCCACACCAGGTATGGTACCTGTGCATGACACTGGCTATGACCTCAGAAGACAGAAGGGAGCCAGAGCCCCACGAAGTCAAGCAATGTGGCCATCATGAGAAAGCTGGAAACAAGTCCATTTGGCTTTCAATCCTGGTCTTTCTCACTAACCATGGCTGCTCCCTGAAAGTCTGTCTTCAAAAGCTATCAGCCATTTGCAATAAGACAATCTGATCAGGTCACTTCTGACTCAAATTTAAATTTATGTTCGGCCTTGGAGCAATTGGTTTCCAACTCTAAGCCCTGACCCTGGCCACATTAGTACTGGCTTCTGCTACCCTCAGGAGCATCTACTAACCAATGACTTCAGGAAATCAGAGAATAGGTGCTCCAGGTGCTTGCATCTCAGAAGGGCTACGTGGAGGTATTTGTTCCACACGGGCTTCTGCTGAGATTAAGACCCAGTGGTCACGAGACTTCTTGACAGCGATTGTGTTATTAGCTGTCTTCCATTTCCTGTCTCAGCTTCCCTGATAGCTCAGCTGGTAAAGAATCTGCCTGCAATGCAGGAGACCCCGGTTCGATTCCTGGGTCAGGAGGATCTGCTGGAGAAAGAATAGGTTACCCACTCCAGTATTCTTTGGCTTCCCTGGTGGCTCAGCTGGTAAAGAATCCACCTGCAATGTGGGAGACCTGGGTTCAATCCCTGGGTTGGGAAGAGCCCCTGGAGAAGGGAAAGGCTACCTACTCCAGTATGCTGGCCTGAAGAATTCCATGAACTGTATAGTCCATGGGGTCCCAAAGAGCTGGACATGAGTGAGTGACTTTCACTTTCACATTTCCTGTCTCAACTATCCTGTCCCACATGGAATGCTTACACTCAAATCCTTTCTCAGAATCTGGTTCTGGTGCAACCCCAAAAGCACCAGAGCAAATTTGGTGTTACATGCACACACTGTTCATAAATTAGTCACATGATTGTAGGATCACACCCATTTTTCTAAACCCTTCTGTACTTTTTTAGTTAGCTAAAATTATGCCCCTGAAGGTGATGCTCAAAGTTAAATACAACACATTATTGTCACAAGTACATTATTTTGAGAAAATACTTTAGATTGTGTTTGGGTTTTTGCAGCTTCTAAAGAGTCTATCAGTTTTTCCATTGTTGCAAACACAGCAGGATTAATTATAACCAGCCTTCTGCTGTTGCTGCTAAGTCGCTTCAGTTGTGTCTGACTCTGTGCGACCCCATAGATGGCAGCCCACCAGGCCCCACCGTCCCTGGGATTCTCCAGGCAAGAACACTGGAG